>NC_138774.1:107500-211374 GCF_965119305.1 Pelophylax lessonae | reverse complement strand
TCTCCTCCTTCCCTTATCCCATCTCCTCCTTCCCTTATCCCATCTCTTCCTTCTCTTATCCCATCTCCTCCTTCCCTTATCCCATCCTCTTCCCTTATCCCATCCTCTTCCCTTATCCCATCTCTTCCTTCTCTTATCCCATCTCCTCCTTCCCTTATCCCACCCTCTTCCCTTATCCCATCTATTCCTTCCCTTATCCCATCTCCTCCTTCCCTTATCCCACCCACTTCCCTTATCCCACCCTCTTCCCTTATCCCATCTATTCTCTTTCATTCTATTTGAAAGAAACTTCTCCTTCCTCTCCTCTCCTATCTTCTCTTCTCCTCTCTTCCTTTTCTATTTTTTTCCTTCTTTTTCCATCTCTTCTCTTTCATTCTCTGTAAAGGAAACATCTCTCCCCATTAATTCTCTCGCCTTATTTTCTCATCCTTTACTTTCCCTCCTTTCTCTTCTCTTTTCTTCCCTTTTCCCATTCTCTTCCCTTTCCGTCTCTTCTTGTTTCCTCTCTTCTCTCGCCTCCTTTCCACTGCCCTTCCCTTCCCTTCCCGTTCCCTTTTCTTCTTTTCTTCCCATCACATACCTTCCCTTTCCATCTTTTTCACTTCCCTTATTTTCTCATCCTCCATCTCTTTTTTCTTCCCCCCCCCCCTTCATTCTTTTCCCTTATTTTTTATCCTTCAGTTTTCTTTCCTGTCCTTCCCTTCTCTTTCTTTTGTTCCTTTCCTCTCTTTCTCCTCTCCTCTCTTTTCTTCTCTTCCCATCCCTTTGCTTCCCTTCTCTTTCTGTTCATTCTCGTCTCCTCTCTTTCCTTCCCTTCCCTTCTCCTTTCATCACTCCTCCTTTTTCCTTTCTTTCTCCTCTCCTCTGTTTCATTCTCTTCCCATCCCTTCCTTTCTCCTCTCCTTTCCTTCCTTTACCTTCCCTTCTTCTTTCCTCTTTACTTCTCTCCTCTCCGCTCCTCTCTTTCCCTTCTCATCTCTTTCCTTACCTTTCCTTCTTCTTTCCTCTCCTCTCTTTCCTTCTTTTCCCTTCCCTTCTCTTCCCCTCTCCTCTCTTCTTTTTTCCTTTCCTTCTCTTCTCTCTTCTTTCTCCTCTCTTCTCTTTCCTCACTCTTTTCTTCTCTCTCCTCTCTTCTCTCTCTCTCTTTCTTCTCTCATTTCTTCTCTCTCTCTCTCTCTCCTCTCTCCTCTCTCCTCTCTCCTTTCCTCTCCTCTCCGCTCTTTCCTTCTCCTCTCTTTCTTTGCTTTGAGATGAAGCCAATCCGGTGACACGTCATTATACTCTTCCACCATGGGATGAGTCATCGGAGACTCTGGACTCTTATGGAAATCACAGGCTGAAATGTAGCAAAGCTCGATCAGTCAAAGTGTCTGAAAGAAGGACTGTCTGAGTTACCAGAGCCGCCATCCTGCTAATTCCCTTCTCACTTCTCAGCAGTGCTGGAAAAACGAAAGCGCGGCTTCTCCATTCATGTACAGTAAACCCCCGCTCCATCGCGGTTCAGTTTTTGCGGTCCCGGTATATTGCGTTTTTTTTTGTAATGTTATTTTACTATATAAATCATTAAAAATGAAATATTTTTGTGTTTCCATGGCTCTTGCTCTGTCTCTAAGTATCTTTTATGTGTTTAAATCAGTTTCTATTGTTTTAAAAGTGTGTTTAAAGACCTTAAAATGCTTTTACACGTACAGTGACAGTAAAAAAACTGCTCCAGCATTATCTCCAGCGTTATCTCCAGCCTTGTCTCCAGTGTTATCTCCAGCGTTATCTCCAGCCTTGTCTCCAGTGTTATCTCCAGCGTTATCTCCAGCGTTATCTCCAGTGTTATCTCCAGTGTTATCTCCAGTGTTATCTCCAGCGTTATCTCCAGCCTTGTCTCCAGTGTTGTCTCCAGCGTTATCTCCAGCCTTGTCTCCAGTGTTGTCTCCAGCGTTGTCTCCAGTGTTATCTCCAGCGTTGTCTCCAGTGTTATCTCCAGCCTTGTCTCCAGTGTTATCTCCAGCGTTATCTCCAGCCTTGTCTCCAGTGTTATCTCCAGCGTTATCTCCAGCCTTGTCTCCAGTGTTATCTCCAGCGTTATCTCCAGCCTTGTCTCCAGTGTTGTCTCCAGTGTTGTCTCCAGCGTTGTCTCCAGTGTTATCTCCAGCGTTGTCTCCAGTGTTATCTCCAGCCTTGTCTCCAGTGTTATCTCCAGCCTTGTCTCCAGTGTTATCTCCAGCCTTGTCTCCAGTGTTATCTCCAGCGTTGTCTCCAGCGTTATCTCCAGTGTTATCTCCAGTGTTGTCTCCAGCATTATCTCCAGCCTTGTCTCCAGTGTTATCTCCAGCGTTATCTCCAGCCTTGTCTCCAGTGTTGTCTCCAGCGTTATCTCCAGCCTTGTCTCCAGTGTTGTCTCCAGTGTTGTCTCCAGCGTTGTCTCCAGTGTTATCTCCAGCGTTGTCTCCAGTGTTATCTCCAGCCTTGTCTCCAGTGTTATCTCCAGCCTTGTCTCCAGTGTTATCTCCAGCGTTATCTCCAGCCTTGTCTCCAGTGTTATCTCCAGCGTTGTCTCCAGTGTTATCTCCAGCGTTGTCTCCAGCATTATCTCCAGTGTTATCTTCAGCGTTGTCTCCAGTGTTATCTCCAGCGTTGTCTCCAGCATTATCTCCAGTGTTATCTCCAGCGTTATCTCCAGCGTTGTCTCCAGTGTTATCTCCAGTGTTATCTTCAGCGTTGTCTCCAGTGTTATCTCCAGCGTTGTCTCCAGCATTATCTCCAGTGTTATCTCCAGCGTTATCTCCAGCCTTGTCTCCAGTGTTGTCTCCAGCGTTATCTCCAGTGTTATCTCCAGCGTTACCTCCAGCCTTGTCTCCAGTGTTGTCTCCAGTGTAATCTCCAGCCTTGTCTCCAGTGTTGTCTCCAGCGTTGTCTCCAGCATTATCTCCAGTGTTATCTCCAGCCTTGTCTCCAGTGTTGTCTCCAGTGTTGTCTCCAGCGTTGTCTCCAGTGTTATCTCCAGCGTTGTCTCCAGTGTTATCTCCAGCCTTGTCTCCAGCGTTATCTCCAGCCTTGTCTCCAGTGTTATCTCCAGCGTTATCTCCAGCCTTGTCTCCAGTGTTGTCTCCAGTGTTGTCTCCAGTGTTATCTCCAGTGTTGTCTCCAGCGTTGTCTCCAGCGTTGTCTCCAGCATTATCTCCAGTGTTATCTCCAGCGTTATCTCCAGTGTTATCTCCAGCGTTGTCTCCAGCATTATCTCCAGCGTTATCTCCAGCGTTATCTCCAGTGTTATCTCCAGCGTTGTCTCCAGCATTGTCTCCAGCGTTATCTCCAGTGTTATCTCCAGCGTTATCTCCAGCCTTGTCTCCAGTGTTGTCTCCAGTGTTGTCTCCAGTGTTGTCTCCAGCGTTGTCTCCAGCGTTGTCTCCAGCATTATCTCCAGTGTTATCTCCAGCGTTATCTCCAGTGTTATCTCCAGCGTTGTCTCCAGCGTTATCTCCAGTGTTATCTCCAGCGTTATCTCCAGCGTTGTCTCCAGTGTTATCTCCAGCGTTGTCTCCAGCATTATCTCCAGTGTTATCTCCAGCGTTATCTCCAGCCTTGTCTCCAGTGTTATCTCCAGCGTTATCTCCAGCCTTGTCTCCAGTGTTATCTCCAGCGTTATCTCCAGCCTTGTCTCCAGTGTTATCTCCAGCGTTATCTCCAGTGTTATCTCCAGCATTATCTCCAGTGTTATCTCCAGCGTTATCTCCAGCCTTGTCTCCAGTGTTATCTCCAGCGTTGTCTCCAGCCTTGTCTCCAGTGTTATCTCCAGCCTTGTCTCCAGTGTTGTCTCCAGCGTTGTCTCCAGCATTATCTCCAGTGTTATCTCCAGCGTTGTCTCCAGTGTTGTCTGCAGGGTTGTTTCCAGCATTATCTCCAGCGTTGTCTCCAGCGTTATCTCCAGTGTTATCTCCAGCGTTATCTCCAACCTTGTCTCCAGTGTTATCTCCAGCGTTATCTCCAGCCTTGTCTCCAGTGTTGTCTCCAGCGTTGTCTCCAGCGTTATCTCCAGTGTTATCTCCAGCGTTATCTCCAGCCTTGTCTCCAGTGTTGTCTCCAGTGTTATCTCCAGTGTTGTCTCCAGCGTTGTCTCCAGCGTTATCTCCAGCATTATCTCCAGTGTTATCTCCAGCATTATCTCCAGCCTTGTCTCCAGTGTTGTCTCCAGCGTTATCTCCAGTGTTATCTCCAGCGTTATCTCCAGCCTTGTCTCCAGTGTTATCTCCAGCCTTGTCTCCAGTGTTGTCTCCAGCGTTGTCTCCAGCATTATCTCCAGTGTTATCTCCAGCGTTTTCTCCAGCCTTGTCTCCAGTGTTGTCTCCAGCGTTGTCTCCAGCGTTATCTCCAGCATTGTCTCCAGCATTGTCTCCAGCGTTGTCTCCAGTGTTGTCTCCAGCGTTGTCTCCAGCTTTGTCTCCAGCATTGTCTCCAGCGTTGTCTCCAGCGTTGTCTCCAGTGTTGGTCCAGCGTTGTCTCCAGCGTTGTCTCCAGCGTTATCTCCAGCGTTGTCTCCAGCGTTGTCTCCAGCATTGTCTCCAGCGTTGTCTCCAGCATTTTTTCTCCAGCGTTGTCTGCAGGGTTGTCTCCAGCGTTGTCTCCAGCGTAATCTCCAGCGTTGTCTCCAGCGTTGTCTCCAGCATTGTCTCCAGTGTTGTCTCCAGCGTTATCTCCAGCCTTGTCTCCAGTGTTGTCTCCAGTGTTATCTCCAGCCTTGTCTCCAGCGTTGTCTCCAGTGTTGTCTCCAGCGTTGTCTCCAGCTTTGTCTCCAGCATTGTCTCCAGCATTGTCTCCAGCGTTGTCTCCAGCGTTGTCTCAAGTGTTATCTCCAGCGTTGTCTCCAGCGTTGTCTCCAGCGTTGTCTCCAGCGTTATCTCCAGCGTTGTCTCCAGCGTTGTCTCCAGCATTGTCTCCAGCGTTGTCTCCAGCATTGTCTCCAGCGTTGTCTGCAGGGTTGTCTCCAGCGTTGTCTCCAGCGTAATCTCCAGCGTTGTCTCGTGCGTTGTCTCCAGCATTGTCTCCAGCATTGTCTCCAGCGTTGTCTCCAGCGTTGTCTCCAGCGTTATCTCCAGCATTGTCTCCAGCGTTGTCTTCAGCATTGTCTCCAGCGTTGTCTCCAGCGTTGTCTCCAGCGTTGTCTCCAGCATTGTCTCCAGCATTGTCTCCAGTGTTATCTCCAGCGTTGTCTCCAGCGTTGTCTCCAGCATTGTCTCCAGCATTGTCTCCAGCGTTGTCTCCAGCATTGTCTCCAGCGTTGTCTCCAGCGTTATCTCCAGCATTGTCTCCAGCATTGTCTCCAGCATTGTCTCCAGTGTTATCTCCAGCATTGTCTCCAGCGTTGTCTCCAGCGTTGTCTCCAGCATTGTCTCCAGCATTGTCTCCAGCGTTGTCTCCAGTGTTGTCTCCAGCGTTGTCTCCAGCATTGTCTCCAGCATTGTCCCCAGCGTTGTCTCCAGTGTTGTCTCCAGCGTTGTCTCCAGTGTTGTCTCCAGCGTTGTCTCCAGTGTTGTCTCCAGCGTTGTCTCCAGTGTTGTCTCCAGCATTGTCTCCAGCTTGGTCTCCAGCGTTATCTCCAGCGTTGTCTCCAGCATTGTCTCCAGTGTTGTCTCCAGCTTTGTCTCCAGTGTTGTCTCCAGAGTTGCCTCCAGCATTGTCTCCAGCGTTGTCTCCAGCATTGTCTTCAGCATTGTCTCCAGCATTGTCTCCAGCATTGTCTCCAGCGTTATCTCCAGCATTGTCTCCAGCGTTATCTCCAGCGTTGTCTCCAGCATTATCTCCAGCATTGTCTCCAGCATTGTCTCCAGCGTTGTCTCCAGCGTTGTCTCCAGCGTTGTCTCCAGCATATTCCACTTGTCCTGCCATGCTGGAGAGGAGAGACCATCTGACCATCGCTGCATTGTCAGCAATTCTGACCTCCTGCCGCTGGATGACTGTGCGGACCGACAGACTGAATCTAAGGAGAGGAAAGTGACAAAAACACAAAGATGAAGAAAGGAAAATCTCCTCTCCTGACTGAAAACAAGGGTTAGGGTGGAAGTAAATTACTAATAAAATGACAAAAAGTGAAATAAATTCTAAATAGTAAATAAATTGATTAATTGTTTCCCCCAAAAACTGAGATCCGGTGACCCCGGCAATCCCTGGAGAGAGAAAATCTCCACCCTCTCCTTCCTGAAAATCTTGGCTCTGCTCGTATGCAGACCTGAAAAACATGGATGTCCCCTCCTGGGTGGACCTAAAAAACATGGATGTCCCCTCCTGGGCGGACCTGAAAAACATGGATGTCCCCTCCTGAGCGGACCTGAAAAACATGGATGTCCCCTCCTGAGCGGACCTAAAAATCTTGGATGTCCCCTCCTGAGCGGACCTGAAAATCTTGGATGTCCCCTCCTGAGCGGACCTGAAAATCTTGGATGTCCCCTCCTGAGCGGACCTAAAAATCTTGGATGTCCCCTCCTGAGCGGACCTGAAGATCTTGGATGTCCCCTCCTGAGCGGACCTGAAAATCTTGGATGTCCCCTCCGGGGCGGACCTGAAAAACATGGATGTCCCCTCCTGGGCGGACCTGAAAATTTTGGATGTCCCCTCCTGTGCGGACCTGAAAATCTTGGAGGTCCCCTCCTGAGTGGACCTGAAAAACATGGATGTCCCCTCCTGAGCGGACCTAAAAATCTTGGATGTCCCCTCCTGAGCGGACCTGAAAATCTTGGATGTCCCCTCCTGGGCGGACCTGAAAATTTTGGATGTCCCCTCCTGTGCGGACCTGAAAATCTTGGATGTCCCCTCCTGAGTGGACCTGAAAAACATGGATGTCCCCTCCTGAGCGGACCTAAAAATCTTGGATGTCCCCTCCTGAGCGGACCTGAAAATCTTTGATGTCCCCTCCTGGGCGGACCTGAAAAACATGGATGTCCCCTCCTGAGCGGACCTGAAAATCTTGGATGTCCCCTCCTGAGCGGACCTGAAAATCTTGGATGTCCCCTCCTGGGCGGACCTGAAAAACATGGATGTCCCCTCCTGAGCGGACCTGAAAATCTTGGATGTCCCCTCCGGGGCGGACCTGAAAAACATGGATGTCCCCTCCTGGGCGGACCTGAAAATCTTGGATGTTCCCTCCTGGGCGGACCTGAAAATCTTGGATGTCCCCTCCTGTGCGGACCTGAAAATCTTGGATGTTCCCTCCTGGGCGGACCTGAAAATCTTGGATGTCCCCTCCTGAGCGGACCTGAAAAACATGGATGTCCCCTCCTGGGCAGACCTGAAAATCTTGGATGTCCCCTCCTGGGCGGACCTGAAAATCTTGGATGTCCCCTCCTAAGCGGACCTGAAAAACATGGATGTCCCCTCCTGAGCGGACCTAAAAATCTTGGATATCCCCTCCTGAGCGGACCTGAAAAACATGGATGTCCCTTCCTAAGCGGACCTGAAAAACATGGATGACCCCTCCTGGGCGGACCTGAAAGTCTTGGATGTCCCCTCCTAAGCGGACCTGAAAATTTTGGATGTCCCCTCCTGGGCGGACCTAAAAATCTTGGATGTCCCCTCCTGAGTGGACCTGAAAAACATGGATGTCCCCTCCTGGGCGGACCTGAAAATCTTGGATGTCCCTTCCTAAGCGGACCTGAAAAACATGGATGTCCCTTCCTGAGCGGACCTGAAAATCTTGGATGTCCCCTCCTGAGCGGCCCTAAAAATCTTAGATGTCCCTTCCTAAGCGGACCTGAAAAACATGGATGTCCCCTCCGGGGTGGACCTGAAAATCTTGGATGTCCCCTCCTGAGCGGACCTGAAAATCTTGGATGTCCCCTCCTGGGCAGACCTGAAAATCTTGGATGTCCCCTCCTGAGCGGACCTGAAAAACATGGATGTCCCCTCCTGGGCAGACCTGAAAAACATGGATGTCCCCTCCTGAGCGGACCTGAAAAACATGGATGTCCCCTCCTGAGCGGACCTGAAAATCTTGGATGTCCCCTCCTGAGCGGCCCTGAAAGTCTTGGATGTCCCCTCCTAAGCGGACCTGAAAATTTTGGATGTCCCTTCCTGGGCGGACCTGAAAATCTTGGATGTCCCTTCCTAAGCGGACCTAAAAAACATGGATGTCCCCTCCTGGGCAGACCTGAAAATCTTGGATGTCCCCTCCTGAGCGGACCTGAAAAACATGGATGTCCCCTCCTGAGCGAACCTGAAAAACATGGATGTCCCCTCCTGGGCGGACCTGAAAATCTTGGATGTCCCCTCCTGAGCGGACCTGAAAAACATGGATGTCCCCTCCTGGGCGGACCTGAAAAACATGGATGTCCCCTCCTGAGCGGACCTGAAAATCTTGGATGTCCCCTCCTGGGCGGACCTGAAAATCTTGGATGTCCCCTCCTGAGCGGACCTGAAAAACATGGATGTCCCCTCCTGGGCAGACCTGAAAATCTTGGATGTCCCCTCCTGGGCGGACCTGAAAATCTTGGATGTCCCCTCCTAAGCAGACCTGAAAAACATGGATGTCCCCTCCTGAGCGGACCTAAAAATCTTGGATATCCCCTCCTGAGCGGACCTGAAAAACATGGATGTCCCTTCCTAAGCGGACCTGAAAAACATGGATGTCCCCTCCTAAGCGGACCTGAAAATTTTGGATGTCCCCTCCTGGGCGGACCTAAAAATCTTGGATGTCCCCTCCTGAGTGGACCTGAAAAACATGGATGTCCCCTCCTGGGCGGACCTGAAAATCTTGGATGTCCCTTCCTAAGCGGACCTGAAAAACATGGATGTCCCCTCCTGGGCAGACCTGAAAATCTTGGATGTCCCCTCCTGAGCGGACCTGAAAAACATGGATGTCCCCTCCTGAACGAACCTGAAAAACATGGATGTCCCCTCCTGGGCGGACCTGAAAATCTTGGATGTCCCCTCCTGAGCGGACCTGAAAAACATGGATGTCCCCTCCTGGGCGGACCTGAAAAACATGGATGTCCCCTCCTGAGCGGACCTGAAAATCTTGGATGTCCCCTCCTGGGCGGACCTGAAAATCTTGGATGACCCCTCCTGAGCGGACCTGAAAAACATGGATGTCCCCTCCTGAGCGGACCTGAAAAACATGGATGTCCCCTCCTGAGCGGACCTGAAAAACATGGATGTGGATGTCCCCTCCTGAGCGGACCTGAAAGTCTTGGATGTCCCCTCCTGAGCGGCCTTAAAAATCTTAGATGTCCCTTCCTAAGCGGACCTGAAAAACATGGATGTCCCCTCCGGTGTGGACCTGAAAATCGTGGATGTCCCCTCCTGAGCGGACCTGAAAATCTTGGATGTCCCCTCCTGGGCAGACCTTAAAATCTTGGATGTCCCCTCCTGAGCGGACCTGAAAAACATGGATGTCCCCTCCTGAGCGAACCTGAAAAACATGGATGTCCCCTCCTGGGCGGACCTGAAAATCTTGGATGTCCCCTCCTGAGCGGACCTGAAAAACATGGATGTCCCCTCCTGGGCGGACCTGAAAAACATGGATGTCCCCTCCTGAGCGGACCTGAAAATCTTGGATGTCCCCTCCTGGGCGGACCTGAAAATCTTGGATGTCCCCTCCTGAGCGGACCTGAAAAACATGGATGTCCCCTCCTGGGCAGACCTGAAAATCTTGGATGTCCCCTCCTGGGCGGACCTGAAAATCTTGGATGTCCCCTCCTAAGCAGACCTGAAAAACATGGATGTCCCCTCCTGAGCGGACCTAAAAATCTTGGATATCCCCTCCTGAGCGGACCCGAAAAACATGGATGTCCCTTCCTAAGCGGACCTGAAAAACATGGATGTCCCCTCCTAAGCGGACCTGAAAATTTTGGATGTCCCCTCCTGGGCGGACCTAAAAATCTTGGATGTCCCCTCCTGAGTGGACCTGAAAAACATGGATGTCCCCTCCTGGGCGGACCTGAAAATCTTGGATGTCCCTTCCTAAGCGGACCTGAAAAACATGGATGTCCCCTCCTGGGCAGACCTGAAAATCTTGGATGTCCCCTCCTGAGCGGACCTGAAAAACATGGATGTCCCCTCCTGAACGAACCTGAAAAACATGGATGTCCCCTCCTGGGCGGACCTGAAAATCTTGGATGTCCCCTCCTGAGCGGACCTGAAAAACATGGATGTCCCCTCCTGGGCGGACCTGAAAAACATGGATGTCCCCTCCTGAGCGGACCTGAAAATCTTGGATGTCCCCTCCTGGGCGGACCTGAAAATCTTGGATGACCCCTCCTGAGCGGACCTGAAAAACATGGATGTCCCCTCCTGAGCGGACCTGAAAAACATGGATGTCCCCTCCTGAGCGGACCTGAAAAACATGGATGTGGATGTCCCCTCCTGAGCGGACCTGAAAGTCTTGGATGTCCCCTCCTAAGCGGACCTGAAAATTTTGGATGTCCCCTCCTGGGCGGACCTAAAAATCTTGGATGTCCCCTCCTGGGCGGACCTGAAAATCTTGGATGTCCCTTCCTAAGCGGACCTGAAAAACATGGATGTCCCCTCCGGGGTGGACCTGAAAATCTTGGATGTCCCCTCCTGAGCGGACCTGAAAATCTGGGATGTCCCCTCCTGGGCAGACCTGAAAATCTTGGATGTCCCCTCCTGAGCGGACCTGAAAAACATGGATGTCCCCTCCTGGGCGGACCTGAAAATCTTGGATGTCCCCTCCTGAGCGGCCCTAAAAATCTTGGATGTCCCTTCCTAAGCGGACCTGAAAAACATGGATGTCCCCTCCGGGGTGGACCTGAAAATCTTGGATGTCCCCTCTTGGGTTATCCTGAAAACCTTCGGCTCTCCCCCCTTGGTGGATCTCAAAAGTTTGTCTCTCTTCTTTTGGAAGACCTGAAAAGTTTTTCGTCCCCTTCTGGGTTGCCTTGAAAAATCTCCCCTCCCCCATTCATTCCTCTTCCACTTCATTATCATCTATTTTTCTTCTTTTTACACTGCACTGATCCCTACACACTGCACTGATCCCTACACACTGCACTGATCCCTACACACTGCACTGATCCCTACACACTGCACTGATCCCTACACACGGCACTGATCCCTACACACTGTGCTGATCCCTACACACTGCACTCCGGGGTGGACCTGAAAACCATGGATGTCCCCTCCTGGGCAGTGCAGTGTGTAGGGATCAGTGCAGTGTGTAGGGATTTGTGCCGTGTGTAGGGATCAGTGCAATGTGTAGGGATCAGTGCAGTGTGTAGGGATTTGTGCCGTGTGTAGGGATCAGTGCAGTGTGTAGGGATCAGTGCAGTGTATAGGGATCAGTGCAGTGTGTAGGGATAAGTGCAATGTGTAGGGATCAGTGCCATGTGTAGGGATCAGTGCAGTGTGTAGGGATAAGTGCAGTGTGTAGGGATCAGTGCAGTGTGTAGGGATCAGTGCAGTTTATAGGGATCAGTGCTGTGTGTAGGGATCAGTGCAGTGTATAGAGATCAGTACAGTGTGTAGAGATCAGTGCAGTGTGTAGGGATCAGTGCCATGTGTAGGGATCAGTGCAGTGTATAGGGATCAGTGAAGTGTGTAAGGAGCAGTGTAGTGTATAGAGATCAGTGCAGTGTGTAGGGATCAATGCAGTGTGTAGGGATCAGTACAATGTGTAGAGATCAGTGCAGTGTGTAGGGATCAAGGCTGTGTATAGGGATCAATGCAGGGTATAGGGATCAGTGCAGTGTGTAGGGATCAGTGCCATGTATAGAGATCAGTGTCGTGTGTATGGATCATGGCAGTGTGTAGGGATCAGTGCAGTGTAGGGATCACTGCAATGTATAGGGATCAGTGCAGTGTGTAGGGATCGGTGCAATGTATAGGGATCAGTGCAGTGTGTAGGGATCAGTGCAGTGTGTAGGGATCAGTGCAGTGTATAGAGATCAGTGCAGTGTGTAGGGATCAATGCAGTGTATAGGGATCAGTGCCGTAAGTAGGGATCAGTGCAGTGTGTAGGGATAAGTGCAGTGTGTAGGGATCAGTGCAGTGTGTAGGGATCAGTGCAGTTTATAGGGATCAGTGCTGTGTGTAGGGATCAGTGCAGTGTATAGAGATCAGTGCAGTGTGTAGGGATCAGTGCAGTGTGTAGGGATCAGTGCAATGTATAGAGATCAGTGCCATGTGTAGGGATCAGTGCAGTGTATAGGGATCAGTGAAGTGTGTAGGGATCAGTGCAGTATATAGAGATCAGTGCAGTGTGTAGGGATCAGTGCAGTGTGTAGTGATAAGTGCAGTGTATAGGGATAAGTGCAGTGTGTAGGGATCAGTGCAGTGTATAGGGATCAGTGCAGTGTATAGAGATCAGTGCAGTGTGTAGGGATCAGTGCAGTGTGTAAGGAGCAGTGTAATGTATAGAGATCAGTGCAGTGTGTAGGGATCAATGCAGTGTGTAGGGATCAGTGCAGTGTATAGAGATCAGTGCAGTGTGTAGGGATCAATGCAGTGTATAGGGATCAGTGCCGTAAGTAGGGATCAGTGCAGTGTGTAGGGATAAGTGCAGTGTGTAGGGATCAGTGCAGTGTGTAGGGATCAGTGCAGTTTATAGGGATCAGTGCTGTGTGTAGGGATCAGTGCAGTGTATAGAGATCAGTGCAGTGTGTAGGGATCAGTGCAGTGTGTAGGGATCAGTGCAATGTATAGAGATCAGTGCCATGTGTAGGGATCAGTGCAGTGTATAGGGATCAGTGAAGTGTGTAGGGATCAGTGCAGTATATAGAGATCAGTGCAGTGTGTAGGGATCAGTGCAGTGTGTAGTGATAAGTGCAGTGTATAGGGATAAGTGCAGTGTGTAGGGATCAGTGCAGTGTATAGGGATCAGTGCAGTGTATAGAGATCAGTGCAGTGTGTAGGGATCAGTGCAGTGTGTAAGGAGCAGTGTAATGTATAGAGATCAGTGCAGTGTGTAGGGATCAATGCAGTGTGTAGGGATCAGTGCAGTGTATAGGGATCAGTGAAGTGTGTAGAGATCAGTGCAGTGTGTAGGGATCAGTGCAGTGTGTAAGGAGCAGTGTAGTGTATAGAGATCAGTGCAGTGTTTAGGGATCAGTGCCGTGTGTAGGGATCAGTGCAGTGTATAGGGATCAGTGAAGTGTGTAGGGATCAGTGCAGTGTGTAGGGATCAGTGCAGTGTATAGAGATCAGTGCAGAGTGTAGGGATCAGTGCAGTGTGTAGGGATCAGTGCAGTGTATAGGGATCAGTGAAGTGTGTAGGGATCAGTGCAGTGTATAGAGATCAGTGCAGTGTGTAGGGATCAGTGCAATGTATAGGGATCAGTGCCATGTGTAGGGATCAGTGCAGTGTGTAGGGATCAGTGCAGTGTGTAGGGATCAGTGCAGTTTGTAGGGATCAGTACAGTGTATAGGGATCAGTGCAGTGTGTAGGGATCAGTGCAGTGTGTAGGGATCAGTGCAGTTTGTAGGGATCAGTACAGTGTATAGGGATCAGTGCAGTGTGTAGGGATCAGTGCCGTGTATAGGGATCAGTGCAGTGTGTAGGGATCAGTGCAGTGTATAGAGATCAGTGCAGTGTGTAGGGATCAGTGCAGTGTGTAAGGAGCAGTGTAGTGTATAGAGATCAGTGCAATGTGTAGAGATTGGTGCAGTGTGTGGGGATCAGTGCAGTGTGTAGGGATCAGTGCCGTGTATAGAGATCAGTGTCGTGTGTATGGATCATGGCAGTGTGTAGGGATCAGTGCAGTGTAGGGATCAGTGCAATGTATAGGGATCAGTGCAGTGTGTAGGGATCGGTTCAATGTATAGGGATCAGTGCAGTGTGTAGGGATCAGTGCAGTGTATAGAGATCAGTGCAGTGTGTAGGGATCAATGCAGTGTATAGGGATCAGTGCCGTAAGTAGGGATCAGTGCAGTGTGTAGGGATCAGTGCAGTGTGTAGTGATCAGTGCAGTGTAAAGGGATCAGTGCAGTGTGTAGGGATCAGTGCCGTGTATAGGAATCAGTGCAGTGTGTAGGGATCAGTGCAGTGTGTAGGAACAGTGCAGTGTATAGTGATCAGTGCAGTGTGTAGGGATCAGTGCAGTGTATAGAGATCAGTGCAGTGTGTAGGGATCAGTGCAGTTTGTAGGGATCAGTACAGTGTATAGGGATCAGTGCAGTGTGTAGGGATCAGTGCAGTGTGTAGGGATCAGTGCAGTTTGTAGGGATCAGTACAGTGTATAGGGATCAGTGCAGTGTGTAGGGATCAGTGCCGTGTATAGGGATCAGTGCAGTGTGTAGGGATCAGTGCAGTGTATAGAGATCAGTGCAGTGTGTAGGGATCAGTGCAGTGTGTAAGGAGCAGTGTAGTGTATAGAGATCAGTGCAGTGTGTAGGGGTCAATGCAGTGTGTAGGGATCAGTGCAATGTGTAGAGATCAGTGCAGTGTGTAGGGATCAGTGCAGTGTGTAGGGATCAGTGCCATGTATAGAGATCAGTGTCGTGTGTATGGATCATGGCAGTGTGTAGGGATCAGTGCAGTGTAGGGGTCAGTGCAGTGTATAGAGATCAGTGCAGTGTGTAGGGATCAATGCAGTGTATAGGGATCAGTGCCGTAAGTAGGGATCAGTGCAGTGTGTAGGGATCAGTGCAGTGTGTAGTGATCAGTGCAGTGTATAGGGATCAGTGCAGTGTGTAGGGATCAGTGCCGTGTATAGGAATCAGCGCAGTGTGTAGGGAGCAGTGCAGTGTATAGAGATCAGTGCAGTGTGTAGGGATCAGTGCCGTGTGTAGGGATCAGTGCAGTGTGTAGGAACAGTGCAGTGTATAGTGATCAGTGCAGTGTGTAGGGATCAGTGCAGTGTATAGAGATCAGTGCAGTGTGTAGGGATCAATGCAGTGTATAGGGATCAGTGCAGTGTGTAGGGATCAATCCAGTGTATAGGGATCAGTGCAGTGTGTAGGGAATAGTGCGGTGTATAGAGATCAGTGCATTGTGTAGGGATCAGTGCAGTGTGTAGGGATCAGTGCAGTGTATAGGGATCAGTGCAGTGTGTAGGGATCAGTGCAGTGTGTAGGGATCAATCCAGTGTATAGAGATCAGTGCTGTGTGTAGGGATCAGTGCAGTGTATAGGGATCAGTGCAGTGTGTAGGGATCAGTGCAGTGTGTAGGGAATAGTGCAGTGTATAGGGATCAGTGTAGTGTGTAGGGATCAATCCAGTGTATAGGGATCAGTGCAGTGTGTAGGGATCAATGCAGTGTATAGGGATCAGTGCCGTGTGTAGGGATCAGTTCAGTGTGTAGGGATCAATGCAGTGTATAGGGATCAGTGCAGTGCATAGGGATCAGTGCAGTGTGTAGGGATCAGTGCGGTGTGTAGGGATCAGTGCAGTGTAGAGGGATCAGTGCCCTTTGTAGGGATCTATGCAGTGTATAGGGATCAGTGCAGTGCATAGGGATCAGTGCAGTGTGTAGGGATCAATGCAGTGTATAGGGATCAGTGCTGTGTGTAGGGATCAGTGCAGTGTAGAGGGATCAGTGCCGTGTGTAGGGATCTATGCAGTGTATAGGGATCAGTGCAGTGTGTAGGGATCAGTGCGGTGTGTAGGGATCAGTGCAGTGTAGAGGGATCAGTGCCGTGTGTAGGGATCTATGCAGTGTATAGGGATCAGTGCAGTGCATAGGGATCAGTGCAGTGTGTAGGGATCAATGCAGTGTATAGGGATCAGTGCGGTGTGTAGGGATCAGTGCAGTGTAGAGGGATCAGTGCCGTGTGTAGGGATCTATGCAGTGTATAGGGATCAGTGCAGTGCATAGGGATCAGTGCAGTGTGTAGGGATCAATGCAGTGTATAGGGATCAGTGCAGTGTGTAGGGATCAGTGCCATGTATAGGGATCAGTGCCATGTATAGGGATCAGTGCAGTGTGTAGGGATCAGTGCAGTGTGTAGGGATCAGTGAAGTGTGTAGGGATCAGTGCCGTGTGTAGGGATCAGTGCAGTGTGTAGGGATCAGTGCAGTGTGTAGGGATCTAGGGATCAGTGCCGTGTGTAGGGATCAGTGCAGTGTGTAGGGATCAGTGCTGTGTGTAGGGATCAGTGCATTGTGTAGTGATCAGTGAAGTGTGTAGGGATCAGTGCAGTGTATAGAGATCAGTGCAGTGTGTAGGGATCAGTGCAGTGTGTAGGGATCAGTGCCGTGTGTAGGGATCAGTGCAGTGTGTAGGGATCAGTGCAGTGTGTAGGGATCAGTGCAGTGTGTAGGGATCTAGGTATCAGTGCTGTGTGTAGGGATCAGTGCAGTGTGTAGGGATCAGTGCAGTGTGTAGGGATCAGTGCTGTGTGTAGGGATCAGTGCAGTGTGTAGGAATCAGTGCTGTGTGTAGGGATCAGTGCAGTGTGTAGGGATCTAGGTATCAGTGCTGTGTGTAGGGATCAGTGCAGTGTGTAGGGATCAGTGCAGTGTGTAGGGATCAGTGCCGTGTGTAGGGATCAGTGCAGTGTGTAGGGATCAGTGCAGTGTGTAGGGATCAGTGCAATGTATAGAGATCAGTGCAGTGTGTAGTGATCAGTGCAGTGTGTAGGGATCAGTGCAGTGTTCAGGGATCAGTGCAGTGTGTAGTGATCAGTGAAGTGTGTAGGGATCAGTGCAGTGTTCAGGGATCAGTGCAGTGTGTAGGGATCAGTGCAGTGTGTAGGGATCAGTGCCGTGTGTAGGGATCAGTTCAGTGTTCAGGGATCAGTGCAGTGTGTAGGGATCAGTGCAGTGTGTAGGGATCAGTGCCGTGTGTAGGGATCAGTGCCGTGTGTAGTGATCAGTGCAGTGTGTAGGGATCAGTGCCGTGTGTAGGGATCAGTGCAGTGTATAGGGATCAGTGCAGTGTGTAGGGATCAGTGCAGTGTGTAGTGATCAGTGCAGTGTGTAGGGATCAGTGCCGTGTGTAGGGATCAGTGCAGTGTGTAGGGATCTAGGGATCAGTGCTGTGTGTAGGGATCAGTGCTGTGTGTAGGGATCAGTGCAGTGTGTAGGGATCTAGGGATCAGTGCTGTGTGTAGGGATCAGTGCTGTGTGTAGGGATCAGTGCAGTGTAAAAAGAAGAAAAATAGATGATAATGAAGTGGAAGAGGAATGAATGGGGGAGGGGAGATTTTTCAAGGCAACCCAGAAGGGGACGAAAAACTTTTCAGGTCTTCCAAAAGAATATCCCTACACACTGCACTGATCCCTATACACTGCACTGATCCCTATACACTGCACTGATCCCTATACACTGCACTGATCTCTATACACTGCACTGATCCCCACACACTGCACTGATCACTACACACGGCACTGATCCCTACACATTGCACTGATCCCTACACACTGCACTGATCCCTACACACTGCACTGATCCATATACACTGCACTGATCCCTACACATTGCACTGATCCCTATACATTGCACTGATCCCTATACACTGCATAGATCCCTACACACTGCACTGATCCCTATACACTGCATAGATCCCTACACACTGCACTGATCCCTATACACTGCACTGATCCCTACACACTGCACTGATCCCTATACACTGCACTGATCCCTACACACGGCACTGATCCCTACACACTGCACTGATCCCTACACACTGCACTGATCCATACACACTGCACTGATCCCTACACATTGCACTGATCCCTATACATTGCACTGATCCCTATACACTGCATAGATCCCTACACACTGCACTGATCCCTATACACTGCATAGATCCCTACACACTGCACTGATCCCTATACACTGCACTGATCCCTACACACTGCACTGATCCCTGAACACTGAACTGATCCCTACACACGGCACTGATCCCTACACACTGCACTGATCCCTACACACTGCACTGATCCCTACACACTGCATAGATCCCTACACATTGCACTGATCCCTATACACTGCATAGATCCCTACACACTGCACTGATCCCTATACACTGCACTGATCCCTACACACTGCACTGATCCCTACACATTGCACTGATCCCTACACACGGCACTGATCCCTATACACTGCATAGATCCCTACACATTGCACTGATCCCTATACACTGCATAGATCCCTACACACTGCACTGATCCCTACACACTGCACTGATCCCTATTCAGTTTAGCATTTCTTATCCAGTGTAGTGCCTTTTGTCCTGTGCAGCGCCCTCTCTGGTACAGCGGTGTCTTTGCAGTGCAGCGCCCTCTCTGGTACAGCGGTGTGTTTGCAGTGCAGCGCCCTCTCTGGTACAGCGGTGTGTTTGCAGTGCAGCGCCCTCTCTGGTAGAGCAGTGTTTTCGCAGTGCAGCGCCCTCTCTGGTACAGCGGTGTTTTCGCAGTGCAGCGCCCTCTCTGGTACAGCGGTGTTTTCGCAGTGCAGCGCCCTCTCTGGCTATGTCTTGTATTGTAGCACAGAATTTGACTTCTATGATTTGCTGAAGATAATTGAGTAATAAAATTAAGCTCCGCCTTGAATGACATTTTATAAATAAAGTTACCGGGAATTTGATCTTTTAGTAGAATGACCCCAGCAGGACCCCAGCAGGACCCCAGGAGGACCCCAGGAGGACCCCAGCAGGACCCCAGGAGGACCCCAGGAGGACCCCAGGAGGACCCCAGCAGGACCCCAGCAGGACCCCAGGAGGACCGAGTCCCCGACACCCATTTCTATCTGACAACCAGCGCTGCTGAGAGCTGAATTCCTGCAGATTCCTGAAAGGCCCACTAGGTGGCGGTGACACCAGATCTACGGTACTTCCCACCAATAAAAGATAAATAAAAACTGGGTAGAGTTCCCCCTTACATTTTGTCTGCAGTCCTCTCATTGGCCCAGGGCGATTTTTCAGCAGGAAGGGGGCGGTACCCAATTTCAATTATTGCTGGATGGGATCTGCTGTTGCAGTGCAAAGGGGGAGGGTCTATTGTTCCTGGCTGCTGGGGGAAGTCTATTTTGGCTGAAAGGGGATCTATTGTTACTAGGGGGTCTATTGTTACTGGAGGGGGATCTACTGTTGTGGGGGATCTACTGTTTCTGGTGGGGTCTTTTGTTGCTAGAGAGGATTAATCATTGTTGTTGGAGATCTGTTGTTGCTGTTGATGATCTATTGTTTTTAGGGAGGTTCTTTTGTTGCTAAGGAGGTTCTTTTGTTGCTGGTGGGGATCTACTGTTGCTGGGGAGATAGTAATATTGCTTTTGGGGATTTAGTGTTGCTAGAGAACATCTATTGTTGCTGTTGGTGATCTATTGTTGCTGGGGGGTTCTGTTGATGCTGGCGGGGGTCTACGGTTGCTGGTGTGGATCTACAGTTGCTGGGGAAGCTCTGTTGTTGGGGGTGTTCTATTGTTACTGATGGGGGTTTACTTTTGCTGGATGGGGTCTACGGCTGATGGTGGGGTTTTTTGTTGCTGGTGGGGATCTATTGTTGTTGGGGATGTTCTATTGTTGCTGGTGGGTCTTTATATTTGCTGGTGGGGATCTATTATGGCTAGGGAGGTTCTGTTGTTTCTGGTGGGGATCAGTTTTGTTGCGGATGTTCTATTGTTGCTGGGGGGGGTCTAATTTTGCGGGGGATCCATTGTTACTGTGGAGGATCTATTTTTGCTGGGGGGGGTCTATTGTTGCTGGGAGTGTTTAATTGTTGTTGGGGAGGTTCTGTTGTTGCTGGTGGGGGTCTATAGTTGTTGGGGATGTTCTATTGTTTCTTGTTTGGGGTCTATTGTTGCTGGGGGGTTGATTGCTACTGGGAAGGTTCTATTTTTGCTGATGGGAATACATTGTTGCACAGAATATTTCATTGTTGTTGGGGAGGTTCAATTGTTGCTGGTGGGGGTCTACTGTTACTGGGAAGGTTCTGTTGTTGTTGGGGATGTTCTATTGTTACTGATGGGGGTCTACTGCTGCTGGTGGGGAGTCTAGGAGGGGGTGGATAGGCGGGGTCTAGGAGGAGGTGAATGGGCGGGGTCTAGGAGCGGGTGGATGGGCGGGGTCGAGGAGGGGGTGGATAGGTGGGGTCTAGGAAGGGGTGGATGGGCGGGGTCTAGGAGAAGATGGATGGGCAGGGTCTAGGAGGGGGTGGATGGACGGGGTCGAGGAGGGGGTTTATGGGCGGGGTCTATGAGGGGGTGGATGGGCGGGGTCTAGGAGGGGGTGGATGGGCGGGGTCTAGGAGAAGATGGATGGGCAGGGTCGAGGAGGGGGTTTATGGGCGGGGTCGAGGAGGGGGTTTATGGGCGGGGTCTATGAGGGGGTGGATGGGCGGGGTCTATGAGGGGGTGGATGGGCGGGGTCTAGGAAGAGGCAGGAGATGATTGGATACAATGCAGCGCTTGTATCCCTCCTGTGCAGTGATTGGAGGCTGAGCGCAGGGAACTCTGTGGATTCTGGCAGAGATGGGATTCCCCGCAGACGCAGCCTCCGCTATACCGACAGATGGCCGGCGCCACCCACCGGGGGGGGGGGGGGGGAGACTGCAGACTACAATTATGAATATGGAGCCCAGAAATTCATTATTACCAGCGAAGAGGAATCCAAAGACAGACAAATCACAAGAGACAGTCAGAGACTGCAGACATAGTACAGGAGATGGTCAGAGACTGCAGACATGGTACAGGAGACGGTCAGAGACTGCAGACATGGTACAGGAGATGGTCAGAGACTGCAGACATGATACAGGAGATGGTCAGAGACTGCAGACATAGTACAGGAGACGGTCAGAGACTGCAGACATGGTACAGGAGATGGTCAGAGACTGCAGACATAGTACAGGGGATGGTCAGAGACTGCAGACATGATACAGGAGATGGTCAGAGACTGCAGACATGATACAGGAGATGGTCAGAGACTGCAGACATGATACAGGAGATGGTCAGAGACTGCAGACATAGTACAGGAGACGGTCAGAGACTGCAGACATAGTACAGGAGAGGGTCAGAGACTGCAGACATAGTACAGGAGATGGTCAGAGACTGCAGACATAGTACAGGAGACGGTCAGAGACTGCAGACATGGTACAGGAGATGGTCAGAGACTGCAGACATAGTACAGGGGATGGTCAGAGACTGCAGACATAGTACAGGAGATGGTCAGAGACTGCAGACATGATACAGGAGACGGTCAGAGACTGCAGACATGGTACAGGAGGTGGTCAGAGACTGCAGGCATAGTACAGGAGATGGTCAGAGACTGCAGACATGATACAGGAGACGGTCAGAGACTGCAGACATGATACAGGAGATGGTCAGAGACTGCAGACATGGTACAGGAGATGGTCAGAGACTGCAGACATAGTACAGGAGATGGTCAGAGACTGCAGACATAGAACAGGAGATGGTCAGAGACTGCAGACATAGTACAGGAGATGGTCAGAGACTGCAGACATAGTACAGGAGATGGTCAGAGACTGCAAACATAGTACAGGAGATGGTCAGAGACTGCAGACATAGTACAGGAGACGGTCAGAGACTGCAGACATGGTACAGGAGATGGTCAGAGACTGCAGACATAGTACAGGAGATGGTCAGAGACTGCAGACATAGAACAGGAGATGGTCAGAGACTGCAGACATAGTACAGGAGATGGTCAGAGACTGTAGACATAGTACAGGAGAGGGTCAGAGACTGCAGACATAGTACAGGAGATGGTCAGAGACTGCAGACATAGTACAGGAGAGGGTCAGAGACTGCAGACATGATACAGGAGATGGTCAGAGACTGCAGACATGATACAGGAGATGGTCAGAGACTGCAGACATGATACAGGAGATGGTCAGAGACTGCAGACATGATACAGGAGACGGTCAGAGACTGCAGACATGGTACAGGAGACGGTCAGAGACTGCAGACCTGGTACAGGAGACGGTCAGAGACTGCAGACATGGTACAGGAGATGGTCAGAGACTGCAGACATGGTAGGGTCAGAGACTGCAGACATAGAACAGGAGATGGTCAGAGACTGCAGACATAGTACAGGAGATGGTCAGAGACTGCAGACATAGTACAGGAGACGGTCAGAGACTGCAGACATAGTACAGGAGATGGTCAGAGACTGCAGACATAGTACAGGAGATGGTCAGAGACTGCAGACATAGTACAGGAGACGGTCAGAGACTGCAGACATAGTACAGGAGATGGTCAGAGACTGCAGACATAGTACAGGAGATGGTCAGAGACTGCAGACATGATACAGGAGATGGTCAGAGACTGCAGACATGATACAGGAGATGGTCAGAGACTGCAGACATAGTACAGGAGATGGTCAGAGACTGCAGACATGATACAGGAGATGGTCAGAGACTGCAGACATGATACAGGAGATGGTCAGAGACTGCAGACATGGTACAGGAGACGGTCAGAGACTGCAGACATGGTACAGGAGACGGTCAGAGACTGCAGACATGGTACAGGAGATGGTCAGAGACTGCAGACATAGTACAGGAGATGGTCAGAGACTGCAGACATAGTACAGGAGATGGTCAGAGACTGCAGACATGATACAGGAGATGGTCAGAGACTGCAGACATAGTACAGGAGATGGTCAGAGACTGCAGACATGATACAGGAGATGGTCAGAGACTGCAGACATGGTACAGGAGATGGTCAGAGACTGCAGACATGATACAGGAGATGGTCAGAGACTGCAGACATGATACAGGAGATGGTCAGAGACTGCAGACATGATACAGGAGACGGTCAGAGACTGCAGACATGGTACAGGAGACGGTCAGAGACTGCAGACATGGTACAGGAGATGGTCAGAGACTGCAGACATAGTACAGGAGATGGTCAGAGACTGCAGACATAGAACAGGAGATGATCAGAGACTGCAGACATAGTACAGGAGATGGTCAGAGACTGAGGACATAGTACAGGAGATGGTCAGAGACTGCAGGCATAGTACAGGAGATGGTCAGAGACTGCAGACATGATACAGGAGACGGTCAGAGACTGCAGACATGGTACAGGAGGTGGTCAGAGACTGCAGGCATAGTACAGGAGATGGTCAGAGACTGCAGACATGATACAGGAGACGGTCAGAGACTGCAGACATGATACAGGAGATGGTCAGAGACTGCAGACATGGTACAGGAGACGGTCAGAGACTGCAGACATGGTACAGGAGATGGTCAGAGACTGCAGACATGGTACAGGAGACGGTCAGAGACTGCAGACATGGTACAGGAGACGGTCAGAGACTGCAGACACAGTACAGGAGGTGGTCAGAGACTGCAGGCATAGTACAGGAGACGGTCAGAGACTGCAGACATAATACAGGAGATGGTCAGAGACTGCAGACACGGTACAGGAGATGGTCAGAGACTGCAGACCTAGTACCGGAGACGGTCAGAGACTGCAGACATAGAACAGGAGACGGTCAGAGACTGCAGACATAGTACAGGAGACGGTCCGAGATAGTACTGTAGACAGTCAGAGACTGCAGACATAGTACAGGAGACGGTCAGAGACTGCAGACATAGAACAGGAGACGGTCAGAGACTGCAGACATGGTACAGGAGATGGTCAGAGACTGCAGACATAGAACAGGAGACGGTCAGAGACTGCAGTCATAGTACAGGAGATGATCAGAGACTGCAGACATAGTACTGTAGACAGTCAGAGACTGCAGACATGGTACAGGAGACGGTCAGAGACTGCAGACATAGTACAGGAGATGGTCAGACATAGTACTGTAGACAGTCAGAGACTGCAGACATAGTACAGGAGACGGTCAGAGACTGCAGACATAGTACAGGAGACGGTCAGAGACTGCAGACATGGTACAGGAGACGGTCAGAGACTGCAGACATGGTACAGGAGTTGGTCAGAGACTGCAGACATGGTACAGGAGACAGTCAGAGACTGCAGACGTAGTACAGGAGACGGTCAGAGACTGCAGACATTGTACAGGAGATGGTCAGAGACTGCAGACATGGTACAGGAGACGGTCAGAGATCTCAGACATGATACAGGAGATGGTCAGAGACTGCAGACATGATACAGGAGATGGTCAGAGACTGCAGACATGATACAGGAGATGGTCAGAGACTGAAGACATGATACAAGAGATGGTCAGAGACTGAAGACATGATTACCACACACAGGTCAGGGGTGGCCTGATTACATTATCATATGCAGATGAAATTGTATTTAACCTGAACTAATTATCTAGCCCTCTGGATAGAAACAATATGTGAGTTCATTAACAATTACCAAATGGGACAGACAGGCTTAACAGAATCCACATCACACCTCAATACACAGACAATAGGAAGAGACCACCAGTGACAGACTGTCCATCTCCGACATTGAAGTACAATACACATTATCATAAGTGTAAACACAGAACCCATCTGAAGTAATCCAAACCATATTCTCAGTATCTATTAGGTATCTGTCTTTCACTCCCAGTGACGGTGAATACTGTAACATATCTCCCCTCCAAAGGTAGACTATCCAGGTACCAAACCTCCAATCGGTCTGTGCCTGAGTTAGTCGGGTAACAAGTCCCAAAGAGTCAATCCACCATGGCAGCTTCCTTCACAAAGTTCCACATAGAAGCTAACTTCGACTCGAACATCGATCGTTCGTCTAATGACGAACAAATGTGCTTCTTTGTGGGAAATTTGAGATTCACGTATTGCACTGCACGTAAGCCGCGCGTGCAGCACGTTATGTGTGTAGCACCCTACAGGTAGGTGCTAGGTAAAGATATAGTGGGCCTTGTCTGCCTAACAGCAGGGCTGTGATTGGTCAGTCAGGGTGTCCGGACTTCCAGGTGTGCCTGCTGAGGGGAGAAGTCTCCCCATTGGCTCCTGTGAGAGGCTTCTCGTAGGGCAGTGTGGGAAGCCCAATCAGGGGACACATCCCAGCTTGTAACTACCCCAGAAGGCAGATTATGCAGCAAAGGATTCTGGGAGTGGGTATAAGATTGGGGGAAGTGCGTGGCACGGTGTTTTTGGTGGGAGCAGAGTCCCAGGAAGGAGAGTGTGGCTGTCTCTCCTCCTGTCTGAGGAAGGTGGATGTCTCGGGGTGTCACCTGAGTGTCCAGAGAGTGCTGAGTGAGCTGAGGGGGATCCGATGTGCCGAGGAACCTGCGGAGAGAGAGAGGGGTCCCAGGAAAGCCTACACAGGTCCTGAGTACTGCGGATTGCCCCTGGGGGTCTGCCTGGAGTCAGAGGGGACCACTCCGGAAGAGGTTCTAGGATCCAGTGTCAGCTAGCTGTAAAGGGGGTGCCTAGGTAGAGGACCCTGAAGAGTTCAAGGTTAAAGGGGGCCCTGAAATGTACAGAGTGTGTCAGTTTAAGTTACAGCCATACAGGATTCTACATCATTCTACCTCAAGCCAGTCAGGGCGGGGGAAGGTATTCAGCGACTTTTACAGTACAACAGCGCCAAAGGTTCTACAGCTCTTAGTTCTGGATTTTCTGGACTACCAGTCGAGGATTCAGCACTTTTATAGTTCTACAGAGTGTTCTCAGTGTCAGTGAGCGTTGGCCAACGGGCATTGGTATAAAGCAAAGTCCCAAGTGTAATTAGTTGGAGCCCAAAGGAGTATCCCACTCATTCCCTTCTCCCATCCCCCTTTAATTCAATAAAAACCACAAACAAAGATGCCGGAGTTGTCGCTGCTTCAGTTCTCACACCCAGGGTCACAGCTTACATGGGCTGGAGAGGTTACCGGCACTGATGGCAGACCCACATCAGGCCACAGGCCTGGAAAACTTGCTACACGTGGGGGCTCGTCCGGGATTTTGCCATTGGTTACTGGGCCAGTTGCCCTTGGCAACGGCACAAAGAAAAGGCCAAAAAATTCATTTTTGTGTCCAAAATTGCTATACCAGCATCAGGCCGGGTGTGAGACTGCAAATGCGGGAGGCAGGGAGAGTGGGTTGAGGCTAGAGGCCCACAGAGAAGGATGCTTGTGGCAACGCAAATACTCCAGAAAAGTAAAGGGACCAAAACTCTACATATGGATTGTGAGATGCATTCTGCTGTCAGAAAGTGGAAAGCAGGAGACAAGTGTGTCAGGATGTGTGAATGCAGCAACTGCCTAATAGCAAGGAGTCCTGGTGTGGACAGTGAAAATGGCGTCAAGGGTCCAGGGAAGGACAGAGAAGTGGACGTCGGAGGTCCTATTGTGGACCGTGGAAATGGAGGCCAGGGGCACGGGAAGAGAGGTGCCAGGGGCCGGGTGGTGGTGCATGCTATGTGGAAGAATGTTGACCGTGCATCTGATAGCGGGACATTTATTCTTTATGGTTGCTGCACGCATACTGTGAGGCCACGCCGAGGAGGGCCGTGGAGCTAGTCCCGGAGCCAGTATGGAAGATATGGATTGCACATGTGTGGCAAGGAAGAGGAGGTGCAGTCGGTGGCGGGACATTTATTCTCTATGGCTGCTGCACGCATACTGTGGGGATTGTAGTCGGCCACGCCGAGGAGGGCCGTGGAGCTAGTCCCGGAGCCAGTATGGAAGATATGGATTGCACATGTGTGGCAAGGAAGAGGAGGTGCAGTCGGTGGCGGGTTGCTGCTCTTGCCGAGCAAGAAAGAACAGCTGGCTTTAGGCGCAGTGGAGACCCCAGTGCAATTAAGGTCTAGCAAGTGACACACTCCGCTTTGCAGTTACTTCCCAAGTGTTTGCAGCGCAGCAGCATGGCAGGGGAAGAGTTACAGTGCCATGCAGGAAAGCGCGCCATGAGCAGGACTGCCCATTGGGAGGAGTCACTGCCCAATGTGGTGAACGGGCGGAGATAGTGGGAACTTCTGGCCAATCAGGAGTGATCCAGGGGACGGGGGGCTTTGCGGAAGACACGTGTAGGAGAAGGAGGCATGTCGTTCATCAGAGGAGCGAAGAGTGTTCCCGCTATGGCTACCACCGTGGCCGAAAAAACCTGTGGAGAGCTGAGAGCAGGTCTACCCGCCCGATCCCCCGCTAGTTTGGGATACCGGTATCCAGATGGTGCCGGACGGCGGACTCACGTTGTTCACCGGAGGAGGCCGGGAGTTCCTTGGAGTGGTATGTCCCCAATGTACCACTGTTACTCTGAGGGTGCAGGCGTGGGTTCAATGTGGGCAATGTGGTGATTTGCTGCTCAGGGCAGAGAAGAGCGAGGGCCGTCCCAAGAAGCTTGCAGTTATGTGGGAGACCGGCCTCACTCAGGAGGTGACGGGGAACGAGTCAAAGTTCCTCCGCGGAGCAGGAAGAGGCATCTTCAGGCTGATGATGTAGATGGAGGCCCTGCATGCAGTTGGTGGGCTCACAGTCTGCGGGAAGGGGGTTTGGTTGCAGAACTCCATAGGGAGGAGATCCGTGTCCACCCACACAGTAGGGACCAGGCCAGAAGCACCGTCGGTCCGGGCCATTATGGAATCCGCCCCTATAAGTATTCCCCAGCCTGTCCAGACAGAAGTTACCCAGGTGCCCTCTTCCACCGCCAGCAGTGAGGGTGACAAGTGCCCTGTTCGAGGGGACTCCCCATCCTTCTACATGAAGCATGGCTCTTTTGAAGAAGGTATGGATGACTGGGGATCCATTGAGGAGACTGAATGGGGATCAGAGACTGGAAGCAGCTGCCCAGGTCCCGAAGTTGTTACACCCCTAGACCGAGAGGCGCAGGAGGCCATTGAGAGAGGGGAACTGGCCCAGAAATTGGGGTTCTGTGATGCCTATGTCACAAGGATCCCAGACCTCACCCCACCGGAGAACATTGCTAGGGCCAGAGACCAAAACACAGCCTTCGAGGAGATGATTCAGAGAGTGCACACCCCTTTTCCTCATCCAGGGAGAGGTAACCGGAAAACCCTTCCCAGGTTATCTAGGATGCAGCGGTGGATACAAAAGAAGGTGGCATTGGAGTATGGCTACGACTACCCTTACTGTCCTAGGGAAGTCATGCTCCTAGTAGAAAAGTTCAGAGACTGGTGGTGTGATGAACTTATTTGGGACTACCTTTTTGTCCCAAAGCCATACCGAGACTCCCCAGAGGAAGGACTCAAAGAGAAATTTGGGTTGATCTGCTACCCTGGTCAGAGTTTGCCAGGAACTCTGCCGTCAACTTGTCCTCCGAAATGTCTCCATTCATGGCCAATTATGGGTTCCAACCGGCTGCGTTGCCCGAGTCGTTCTCGACACCTGACATTCCAGCTGTGGAGGATCACCTTCATGCCCTCCGTTCCTCTTGGGTGCAGATTCAAGAGTCTTTACGGGTCTCTGCACTGGAGACGTTTATCTGCTCCTTCGTACCAGGTCGGGGAGAGGGTGTGGTTGCCGGCCTGTAATCTCAACCTCAAGGTGCCCACTCCAAATCTGGTACCTCATTTTGTTGGTCTTTTTCGCATCCTCCGTAAGGTCAACCCAGTGGCCTATGCCCTTGATCTTCCTCCTGGCATGAGTATCTCCAATGTCTTTTACAAGTCACTTTTGAAGCCACTGGTTTGCAATCGCTATACTTATTCACTTCCTCGCCCTCGTCCCATTCCTGTGGGCAAACACGAGGAGTATGAGGTTAGCAACATCTTGGATTCTTTGTCTGTTCTGAGGTCAGGTTCAATACCTGGTGCCCTGGAAGGGTTATGGTATGTTGGGATTGATGGATGGGTGGTCAGTATATACCCCCCCTTACCCTCTCTTCTCTCTCTCACCCCTCCCCCATATCTACTCTTCTCTCTCACCCCCCCCCCCCCCATACCCGCTTTTCTCTCTCTCGCTCCCCCCTCATATCCACTCTTCTCTCTTTCTCCCCCCCCATACCCGCTCTTCTCTCTCTCGTTTCCCCACCCCCCATATCCACTCTTCTCTTTCTCACCCCCCCATACCCACTCTTTTCTCTCTGGCTCCCCCCATACCCACTCTTCTTTCTCACTTCCCCCCATACCCACTCTTTTCTTTCTCACCCCCCATACCCACTCTTCTCTCTCTCTCTCTCGCTCCCCCATACCCACTCTTCTCTCTCTCGCTCCCCCCATACCCACTCTTCTCTCTCTCGCTCCCCCCATACCCACTCTTCTCTCTCTCTCACCCCCTCCCCCATGCCCACTCTTCTCTCTCTCACTCCCCCCCCCATACCCATTCTTCTCTCTCTCTCACTCCCCCCCATACCCACTCTTCTCTCTCTCACTCCCCCCCCCATACCCATTCTTCTCTCTCTCTCACTCCCCCCCCCCCATACCCACTCTTCTCTCTCTCTCACTCCCCCCCCCATACCCACTCTTCTCTCTCTCTCACTCCCCCCCCCCCCCATACCCACTCTTCTCTCTCTCACTTCCCCCCATACCCACTCTTTTCTTTCTCACCCCCCATACCCACTCTTCTCTCTCTCTCGCTCCCCCATACCCACTCTTCTCTCTCTCACTCCCCCCCCATACCCACTCTTCTCTCTCTCTCACCCCCCCCATACCCACTCTTCTCTCTCTCGCTCCCCCTCTCCCCCATACTCACTTATCTCTCTCACCCCTCTCACCTGTCCCACTGTTAATTGTTAATAAACTCACATATTGTTTCTGTCCAGATGGCTAGATAATTAGTTCAGGTTAACTCTATTCCTGTATAAAATTTCATCTGCATATGATAATGTAATCAGGCATCCCCTGACTTGTGTGTGGTAATCTGATCAGGAGGGGGAGGTCCATGCTGTATATAAATTCTGTGTGATTGTTCAATAAACAGAAGTTTCCAGTCCAAGCTTAGTTGTCGGCTAGCTTTGTATGGGGGCGGCTGGGAAATCTGATATCTATGTTCAAGACTGAAGGAAGCCGTATACTGACGAAAGTCCACAAGCACAGTGTGGGTCGCTGTTCAGTTACACCACTCCTCTCTCTCTCTATCCCCCCCATACCCACTCTTCTCTCTCTCTCCTTCCCCCCATACCCACTCTTCTCTCTCTCTCCTTCCCCCCCCATACCCACTCTTCTCTCTCTCTCCCCTTCCCCCCCCATACCCACTCTTCTCTCTCTCTCTCCTTCCCCCCCCCCATACCTACTCTTCTCTCTCTCTCGCTCCCCCCCCATACCCACTCTTCTCTCTCTCTCTCGCTCCCCCCCATACCCACTCTTCTCTGTCTCTCTCGCTCCCCCCCCCATACCCACTCTTCTCTCTCTCTCGTTCCCACCATACCTACTCCTCTCTCTCTCGCTCCCCCCCATACCCACTCTTCTCTCTCTCTCTCGCTCCCCCCCATACCCACTCTTCTCTGTCTCTCTCGCTCCCCCCCCCCATACCCACTCTTCTCTCTCTCTCTCTCTCTCGTTCCCACCATACCCACTCTTCTCTCTCTCTCTTGCTCCCCCCATACCCACTCTTCTCTCTCTCTCTTGCTCCCCCCATACCCACTCTTCTCTCTCTCTCTCGTTCCCACCCATACCCACTCTTCTCTCTCTCACCCCCTCCCCCCATACCCACTCTTCTCTCTCTCACCCCCTCCCCCCCATACCCACTCTTCTCTCTCTCACCCCCCCCATATCCACTCTTCTCTCTCCCGCTCCCCCCATATCCACTCTTCTCTCTCTCACCCCCCCATATCCACTCTTCTCTCTCCCGCTCCCCCCATATCCACTCTTCTCTCTCTCACCCCTTCCCCCATACCCACTCTTCTCTCTCTCACCCCCCATACCCACTCTTCTCTCCCCCCCCCCATACCCACTCTTCTCTCTCTCGCTCCCCCCCCCCCATACCCACTCTTCTCTATGTTCAAGACTGAGGGAAGCCCACAAACACAGTGTGGGTTCCGTTACACCACTCTTCTCTCTCTCATTCCCCCCCATATCCACTCTTCTCTCTCTCACCCCCTCCCCCCATACCCACTCTTCTCTCCCCCCCCCCATACCCACTCTTCTCTCTCTCACCCCCTCCCTCATACCCACTCTTCTCTCTCTCCCCCCCCATACCCACTCTTCTCTCCCCCAGGTCAGGCACAGTCTGCCGGTGATGCAGATACACTGGAAGGGTCCCCCCCTCCCCCATCACAGAGGAGATTCTCCATGAAACATCAGGTTGGAGTATATTTGGGAGATTGCGATGTGTTGGGTGAAGGGCGCTCCTCCCCCCCCCCTCCTGTGACGCACAGCGAGCGTTCTGATGAATGAATATTGGAGGCATGGAGTGTACACAGCTTTCCTGGATGGGGGTCATTCTCTACATCATTTATCAATCATCCAATCATATGCCGGGAAAATAAACTTAGAAAGTTCTGTGATTGGAGAACGATCGTTCCTGTGATTGGAGAACGATTGCTCCTGTGATTGGAGACCGATCGCTCCTGTGATTGGAGACCGATCGCTCCTGTGATTATAGAACGATCGGTCCTGTGATTGGAGAACAATCGCTCCTGTGATAGGAGACCGATCACTCCTGTGATTGGAGAACGATCGCTCCTGTGATTGGAGACCGATCGCTCCTGTGATTGGAGAACGATCGCTCCTGTGATTGGAGAACGATCGCTCCTGTGATTGGAGAACGATCGTTCCTGTGATTGGACGCGTTCTTTCCCTCCATCAATAATAATCTCACACTAATGCAGACTTTGTGCAGCTGGATTGGATTTCCCAGCATGCTCAGCGCCGGTGGCCCCTGGTGGACGGTGAAGTAGGGGGGCCCGGGGTTCAGGTAAAATCCGGCACAGCTCCATCAATCCAAATTCAGATCTAAGGGTGGAACAATTACCCCAACTACCCCGGGGGAGGGGCGCCCTGGCTCCGCCTCCAATAAACCGCAGATTGGCCCTTTGTTCTGGCCGCCCCGTCCAATCGGGGGGGAGGGCGACGCTCCAATCAGGGGGGAGGGCGACGCTCCAATCAGGGGGGAGGGCGGCTCTCCAATCAGGGGGGAGGGCGACGCTCATACCTGGAATTCTCTCGTGGTCGCCCCAATAATTGTCCAGAATAATAATCGATTGGCTTTAATTTTCTCCTGCCGACGATTCGCTGAGAAAACGCGCCGAAGCCGGCGTGAAAAGTGCGGCGTATAAATACGATCGTTTATTGTTCCCCGGAGCGAACGATAATTTATTTCCCCTTCCAGGAAGATTGACACCTCCGGAATGAGATTAAATACAAGCAGTGACACCCCTCCCCCCCCCCGGGGACGCGTGGCGGTGCGGATAAAGAGCGGGAGGGCGCTGCCAGAGTGACGAGGCGAGAGAACGGCGGCTGGAAATGTTACCCCCCCTCCCTCTTCTAGTAAACGCCGACGTCTTCATCGATGACTCATCCTCCCCCGTCCCCATATTATTTATAGAGCCGATACTCGTCAGGTGACGGGGGGAGGGGGAGCGTGTCACCGAACGAGGACTGGAGGGGGAGGGGGGGGTCCATTATATGTATACATTGTATAATGATTATATATGTATCAGAAATATCATACAATGATACAATATATAATCCCACTGGGGAAATCTCATACTGGATATCTATACTGGTATGGACTGGGTAATGTATTAGGATCTATACTGGTATGGACTGAGTAATGCGTTAGGATCTATACTGGTATGGACTGGGGAATGTGTTAGGATCTATACTGGTATGGACTGGGGAATGTGTTAGGATCTATACTGGTATGGACTGGGTAATGTATTAGGATCTATACTGGTATGGACTGGGTAATGCGTTAGGATCTATACTGGTATGGACTGGGTAATGTGTTAGGATCTATACTGGTATGGACTGGGTAATGTGTTAGGATCTATACTGGTATGGACTGGGTAATGTGTTAGGATCTATACTGGTATGGACTGGGTAATGTGTGAGGATCTATACTGGTATGGACTGGGTAATGTGTTAGGATCTATACTGGTATGGACTGGGTAATGTGTTAGGATCTATACTGGTATGGACTGGGGAATGTGTTAGGATCTATACTGGTATGGACTGGGTAATGTGTTAGGATCTATACTGGTATGGACTGGGTAATGTGTTAGGATCTATACTGGTATGGACTGGGTAATGTGTTAGGATCTATACTGGTATGGACTGGGTAATGTGTTAGGATCTATACTGGTATGGACTGGGTAATGTGTTAGGATCTATACTGGTATGGACTGGGTAATGTGTTAGGATCTATACTGGTATGGACTGAATAATGCGTTAAGATCTATACTGTTATGGACTGGGTAATGTGTTAGGATCTATACTGGTATGGACTGGGTAATGTGTTAGGATCTATACTGGTATGGACTGGGGAATGTGTTAGGATCTATACTGGTATGGACTGGGTAATGTGTTAGGATCTATACTGGTATGGACTGGGTAATGTGTTAGGATCTATACTGGTATGGACTGGGTAATGTGTTAGGATCTATACTGGTATGGACTGGGGAATGTGTTAGGATCTATACTGGTATGGACTGGGTAATGTATTAGGATCTATACTGGTATGGACTGAGTAATGCGTTAGGATCTATACTGGTATGGACTGGGTAATGTGTTAGGATCTATACTGGTATGGACTGGGTAATGTGTTAGGATCTATACTGGTATGGACTGGGTAATGTGTTAGGATCTATACTGGTATGGACTGGGGAATGTGTTAGGATCTATACTGGTATGGACTGGGTAATGTGTTAGGATCTATACTGGTATGGACTGGGTAATGTGTTGGGATCTATACTGGTATGGACTGGGTAATGTGTTAGGATCTATACTGGTATGGACTGGGGAATGTGTTAGGATCTATACTGGTATGGACTGGGTAATGTGTTAGGATCTATACAGGTATGGACTGGGTAATGGGTTGGGATCTATACTGGTATGGACTGGGTAATGTGTTAGGATCTATACTGGTATGGACTGGGTAATGTGTTGGGATCTATACTGGTATGGACTGGGTAATGTGTTAGGATCTATACTGGTATGGACTGGGGAATGTGTTAGGATCTATACTGGTATGGACTGGGTAATGTGTTACCATCTATACTGGTATGGACTGGGTAATGTGTTAGGATCTATACTGGTATGGACTGGGTAATGTGTTAGGATCTATACTGGTATGGACTGGGTAATGTGTTAGGATCTATACTGGTATGGACTGGGTAATGTGTGAGGATCTATACTGGTATGGACTGGGTAATGTGTTAGGATCTATACAGGTATGGACTGGGTAATGTGTTGGGATCTATACTGGTATGGACTGGGGAATGTGTTAGGATCTATACTGGTATGGACTGGGTAATGTGTTAGGATCTATACTGGTATGGACTGGGTAATGCGTTGGGATCTATACTGGTATGGACTGGGTAATATGTTAGGATCTATACTGGTATGGACTGGGTAATGTGTTAGGATCTATACTGGTATGGACTGGGAAATGTGTTAGGATCTATACTGGTATGGACTGGGGAATGTGTTAGGATCTATACTGGTATGGACTGGGTAATGTGTTAGGATCTATACTGGTATGGACTGGGTAATATGTTAGGATCTATACTGGTATGGACTGGGTATGTGTTAGGATCTATACTGGTATGGACTGGGTAATGTGTGAGGATCTATACTGGTATGGACTGGGTAATGCGTTGGGATCTATACTGGTATGGACTGGGTAATGTGTTAGGATCTATACTGGTATGGACTGGGTAATGCGTTGGGATCTATACTGGTATGGACTGGGTAATGTGTTAGGATCTATACTGGTATGGACTGGGTAATGTGTTAGGATCTATACTGGTATGGACTGGGTAATGTGTTAGGATCTATACTGGTATGGACTGGGGAATGTGTTAGGATCTATACTGGTATGGACTGGGTAATGTGTTAGGATCTATACTGGTATGGACTGGGGAATGTGTTAGGATCTATACTGGTATGGACTGGGTAATGTGTTAGGATCTATACTGGTATGGACTGGGTAATGTGTTAGGATCTATACTGGTATGGACTGGGGAATGTGTTAGGATCTATACTGGTATGGACTGGGTAATGTGTTAGGATCTATACTGGTATGGACTGGGTAATATGTTAGGATCTATACTGGTATGGACTGGGTAATGTGTTAGGATCTATACTGGTATGGACTGGGTAATATGTTAGGATCTATACTGGTATGGACTGGGTATGTGTTAGGATCTATACTGGTATGGACTGGGTAATGTGTGAGGATCTATACTGGTATGGACTGGGTAATGCGTTGGGATCTATACTGGTATGGACTGGGTAATGTGTTAGGATCTATACTGGTATGGACTGGGTAATGCGTTGGGATCTATACTGGTATGGACTGGGTAATGTGTTAGGATCTATACTGGTATGGACTGGGTAATGTGTTAGGATCTATACTGGTATGGACTGGGTAATGTGTTAGGATCTATACTGGTATGGACTGGGGAATGTGTTAGGATCTATACTGGTATGGACTGGGTAATGTGTTAGGATCTATACTGGTATGGACTGGGTAATGTGTTGGGATCTATACTGGTATGGACTGGGTAATGTGTTAGGATCTATACTGGTATGGACTGGGGAATGTGTTAGGATCTATACTGGTATGGACTGGGTAATGTGTTAGGATCTATACAGGTATGGACTGGGTAATGGGTTGGGATCTATACTGGTATGGACTGGGTAATGTGTTAGGATCTATACTGGTATGGACTGGGTAATGTGTTGGGATCTATACTGGTATGGACTGGGTAATGTGTTAGGATCTATACTGGTATGGACTGGGGAATGTGTTAGGATCTATACTGGTATGGACTGGGTAATGTGTTAGGATCTATACTGGTATGGACTGGGTAATGTGTTAGGATCTATACTGGTATGGACTGGGTAATGTGTTAGGATCTATACTGGTATGGACTGGGTAATGTGTTAGGATCTATACTGGTATGGACTGGGTAATGTGTGAGGATCTATACTGGTATGGACTGGGTAATGTGTTAGGATCTATACAGGTATGGACTGGGTAATGTGTTGGGATCTATACTGGTATGGACTGGGGAATGTGTTAGGATCTATACTGGTATGGACTGGGTAATGTGTTAGGATCTATACTGGTATGGACTGGGTAATGCGTTGGGATCTATACTGGTATGGACTGGGTAATGTGTTAGGATCTATACTGGTATGGACTGGGGAATGTGTTAGGATCTATACTGGTATGGACTGGGTAATGTGTTAGGATCTATACTGGTATGGACTGGGTAATGTGTTAGGATCTATACTGGTATGGACTGGGGAATGTGTTAGGATCTATACTGGTATGGACTGGGTAATGTGTTAGGATCTATACTGGTATGGACTGGGTAATGTGTTGGGATCTATACTGGTATGGACTGGGGAATGTGTTAGGATCTATACTGGTATGGACTGGGTAATGTGTTAGGATCTATACTGGTATGGACTGGGTAATGTGTTAGGATCTATACTGGTATGGACTGGGGAATGTGTTAGGATCTATACTGGTATGGACTGGGTAATGTGTTAGGATCTATACTGGTATGGACTGGGTAATGTGTTGGGATCTATACTGGTATGGACTGGGTAATGTGTTAGGATCTATACTGGTATGGACTGGGTAATATGTTAGGATCTATACTGGTATGGACTGGGTAATGTGTTAGGATCTATACTGGTATGGACTGGGTAATGTGTTAGGATCTATACTGGTATGGACTGGGTAATGTGTGAGGATCTATACTGGTATGGACTGGGTAATGTGTTAGGATCTATACTGGTATGGACTGGGTAATGTGTTAGGATCTATACTGGTATGGACTGGGTAATATGTTAGGATCTATACTGGTATGGACTGGGTAATGTGTTAGGATCTATACTGGTATGGGCTGGGTAATGTGTTAGGATCTATACTGGTATGGACTGGGTAATATGTTAGGATCTATACTGGTATGGACTGGGTAATGTGTTAGGATCTATACTGGTATGGACTGGGTAATGTGTTAGGATCTATACTGGTATGGACTGGGGAATGTGTTAGGATCTATACTGGTATGGACTGGGTAATGTGTTAGGATCTATACTGGTATGGACTGGGTAATATGTTAGGATCTATACTGGTATGGACTGGGTAATGTGTTAGGATCTATACTGGTATGGACTGGGTAATGTGTGAGGATCTATACTGGTATGGACTGGGTAATGCGTTGGGATCTATACTGGTATGGACTGGGTAATGTGTTAGGATCTATACTGGTATGGACTGGGTAATGCGTTGGGATCTATACTGGTATGGACTGGGTAATGTGTTAGGATCTATACTGGTATGGACTGGGGAATGTGTTAGGATCTATACTGGTATGGACTGGGTAATGTGTTAGGATCTATACTGGTATGGACTGGGTAATGTGTTAGGATCTATACTGGTATGGACTGGGGAATGTGTTAGGATCTATACTGGTATGGACTGGGTAATGTGTTAGGATCTATACTGGTATGGACTGGGTAATGTGTTAGGATCTATACTGGTATGGACTGGGTAATGTGTTAGGATCTATACTGGTATGGACTGGGTAATGTGTTAGGATCTATGCTGGTATGGACTGGGTAATGTGTTAGGATCTATACTGGTATGGACTGGGTAATGTGTTAGGATCTATACTGGTATGGACTGGGTAATGTGTTAGGATCTATACTGGTATGGACTGGGTAATGTGTTAGGATCTATACTGGTATGGACTGGGTAATGTGTAAGGATCTATACTGGTATGGACTGGGTAATGTGTTAGGATCTATACTGGTATGGACTGGGTAATGTGTGAGGATCTATACTGGTATGGACTGGGTAATGTGTTAGGATCTATACTGGTATGGACTGGGTAATGTGTTAGGATCTATACTGGTATGGACTGGGTAATATGTTAGGATCTATACTGGTATGGACTGGGTAATGTGTTAGGATCTATACTGGTATGGGCTGGGTAATGTGTTAGGATCTATACTGGTATGGACTGGGTAATATGTTAGGATCTATACTGGTATGGACTGGGTAATGTGTTAGGATCTATACTGGTATGGACTGGGTAATGTGTTAGGATCTATACTGGTATGGACTGGGGAATGTGTTAGGATCTATACTGGTATGGACTGGGTAATGTGTTAGGATCTATACTGGTATGGACTGGGTAATATGTTAGGATCTATACTGGTATGGACTGGGTAATGTGTTAGGATCTATACTGGTATGGACTGGGTAATGTGTTAGGATCTATACTGGTATGGACTGGGTAATGCGTTGGGATCTATACTGGTATGGACTGGGTAATGTGTTAGGATCTATACTGGTATGGACTGGGTAATGCGTTGGGATCTATACTGGTATGGACTGGGTAATGTGTTAGGATCTATACTGGTATGGACTGGGTAATGTGTTAGGATCTATACTGGTATGGACTGGGTAATGTGTTAGGATCTATACTGGTATGGACTGGGGAATGTGTTAGGATCTATACTGGTATGGACTGGGTAATGTGTTAGGATCTATACTGGTATGGACTGGGGAATGTGTTAGGATCTATACTGGTATGGACTGGGTAATGTGTTAGGATCTATACTGGTATGGACTGGGTAATGTGTTAGGATCTATACTGGTATGGACTGGGGAATGTGTTAGGATCTATACTGGTATGGACTGGGTAATGTGTTAGGATCTATACTGGTATGGACTGGGTAATATGTTAGGATCTATACTGGTATGGACTGGGTAATGTGTTAGGATCTATACTGGTATGGACTGGGTAATATGTTAGGATCTATACTGGTATGGACTGGGTATGTGTTAGGATCTATACTGGTATGGACTGGGTAATGTGTGAGGATCTATACTGGTATGGACTGGGTAATGCGTTGGGATCTATACTGGTATGGACTGGGTAATGTGTTAGGATCTATACTGGTATGGACTGGGTAATGCGTTGGGATCTATACTGGTATGGACTGGGTAATGTGTTAGGATCTATACTGGTATGGACTGGGTAATGTGTTAGGATCTATACTGGTATGGACTGGGTAATGTGTTAGGATCTATACTGGTATGGACTGGGGAATGTGTTAGGATCTATACTGGTATGGACTGGGTAATGTGTTAGGATCTATACTGGTATGGACTGGGTAATGTGTTGGGATCTATACTGGTATGGACTGGGTAATGTGTTAGGATCTATACTGGTATGGACTGGGGAATGTGTTAGGATCTATACTGGTATGGACTGGGTAATGTGTTAGGATCTATACAGGTATGGACTGGGTAATGGGTTGGGATCTATACTGGTATGGACTGGGTAATGTGTTAGGATCTATACTGGTATGGACTGGGTAATGTGTTGGGATCTATACTGGTATGGACTGGGTAATGTGTTAGGATCTATACTGGTATGGACTGGGGAATGTGTTAGGATCTATACTGGTATGGACTGGGTAATGTGTTAGGATCTATACTGGTATGGACTGGGTAATGTGTTAGGATCTATACTGGTATGGACTGGGTAATGTGTTAGGATCTATACTGGTATGGACTGGGTAATGTGTTAGGATCTATACTGGTATGGACTGGGTAATGTGTGAGGATCTATACTGGTATGGACTGGGTAATGTGTTAGGATCTATACAGGTATGGACTGGGTAATGTGTTGGGATCTATACTGGTATGGACTGGGGAATGTGTTAGGATCTATACTGGTATGGACTGGGTAATGTGTTAGGATCTATACTGGTATGGACTGGGTAATGCGTTGGGATCTATACTGGTATGGACTGGGTAATGTGTTAGGATCTATACTGGTATGGACTGGGGAATGTGTTAGGATCTATACTGGTATGGACTGGGTAATGTGTTAGGATCTATACTGGTATGGACTGGGTAATGTGTTAGGATCTATACTGGTATGGACTGGGGAATGTGTTAGGATCTATACTGGTATGGACTGGGTAATGTGTTAGGATCTATACTGGTATGGACTGGGTAATGTGTTGGGATCTATACTGGTATGGACTGGGGAATGTGTTAGGATCTATACTGGTATGGACTGGGTAATGTGTTAGGATCTATACTGGTATGGACTGGGTAATGTGTTAGGATCTATACTGGTATGGACTGGGGAATGTGTTAGGATCTATACTGGTATGGACTGGGTAATGTGTTAGGATCTATACTGGTATGGACTGGGTAATGTGTTGGGATCTATACTGGTATGGACTGGGTAATGTGTTAGGATCTATACTGGTATGGACTGGGTAATATGTTAGGATCTATACTGGTATGGACTGGGTAATGTGTTAGGATCTATACTGGTATGGACTGGGTAATGTGTTAGGATCTATACTGGTATGGACTGGGTAATGTGTGAGGATCTATACTGGTATGGACTGGGTAATGTGTTAGGATCTATACTGGTATGGACTGGGTAATGTGTTAGGATCTATACTGGTATGGACTGGGTAATATGTTAGGATCTATACTGGTATGGACTGGGTAATGTGTTAGGATCTATACTGGTATGGGCTGGGTAATGTGTTAGGATCTATACTGGTATGGACTGGGTAATATGTTAGGATCTATACTGGTATGGACTGGGTAATGTGTTAGGATCTATACTGGTATGGACTGGGTAATGTGTTAGGATCTATACTGGTATGGACTGGGGAATGTGTTAGGATCTATACTGGTATGGACTGGGTAATGTGTTAGGATCTATACTGGTATGGACTGGGTAATATGTTAGGATCTATACTGGTATGGACTGGGTAATGTGTTAGGATCTATACTGGTATGGACTGGGTAATGTGTGAGGATCTATACTGGTATGGACTGGGTAATGCGTTGGGATCTATACTGGTATGGACTGGGTAATGTGTTAGGATCTATACTGGTATGGACTGGGTAATGCGTTGGGATCTATACTGGTATGGACTGGGTAATGTGTTAGGATCTATACTGGTATGGACTGGGGAATGTGTTAGGATCTATACTGGTATGGACTGGGTAATGTGTTAGGATCTATACTGGTATGGACTGGGTAATGTGTTAGGATCTATACTGGTATGGACTGGGGAATGTGTTAGGATCTATACTGGTATGGACTGGGTAATGTGTTAGGATCTATACTGGTATGGACTGGGTAATGTGTTGGGATCTATACTGGTATGGACTGGGGAATGTGTTAGGATCTATACTGGTATGGACTGGGTAATATGTTAGGATCTATGCTGGTATGGACTGGGTAATGTGTTATGATCTATACTGGTATGGACTGGGTAATGTGTTAGGATCTATACTGGTATGGACTGGGTAATGTGTTAGGATCTATGCTGGTATGGACTGGGTAATGTGTTAGGATCTATACTGGTATGGACTGGGGAATGTGTTAGGATCTATACTGGTATGGACTGGGTAATGTTAGGATCTATACTGGTATGGACTGGGTAATGTGTTAGGATCTATACTGGTATGGACTGGGTAATGTGTTAGGATCTATACTGGTATGGACTGGGTAATATGTTAGGATCTATACTGGTATGGACTGGGTAATGTGTAAGGATCTATACTGGTATGGACTGGGTAATGTGTTAGGATCTATACTGGTATGGACTGGGTAATGTGTGAGGATCTATACTGGTATGGACTGGGTAATGTGTTAGGATCTATACTGGTATGGACTGGGTAATATGTTAGGATCTATACTGGTATGGACTGGGTAATGTGTTAGGATCTATACTGGTATGGACTGGGTAATGTGTGAGGATCTATACTGGTATGGACTGGGTAATGTGTTAGGATCTATACTGGTATGGACTGGGTAATGTGTTAGGATCTATACTGGTATGGACTGGGTAATGTGTTAGGATCTATGCTGGTATGGACTGGGTAATGTGTTAGGATCTATACTGGTATGGACTGGGTAATGTGTTAGGATCTATACTGGTATGGACTGGGTAATGTGTTAGGATCTATACTGGTATGGACTGGGTAATGTGTTAGGATCTATACTGGTATGGACTGGGTAATGTGTAAGGATCTATGCTGGTATGGACTGGGTAATGTGTTAGGATCTATACTGGTATGGACTGGGTAATGTGTTAGGATCTATACTGGTATGGACTGGGTAATGTGTTAGGATCTATACTGGTATGGACTGGGTAATGTGTTAGGATCTATACTGGTATGGACTGGGTAATGTGTAAGGATCTATACTGGTATGGACTGGGTAATGTGTTAGGATCTATACTGGTATGGACTGGGTAATGTGTGAGGATCTATACTGGTATGGACTGGGTAATGTGTTAGGATCTATACTGGTATGGACTGGGTAATGTGTTAGGATCTATACTGGTATGGACTGGGTAATATGTTAGGATCTATACTGGTATGGACTGGGTAATGTGTTAGGATCTATACTGGTATGGGCTGGGTAATGTGTTAGGATCTATACTGGTATGGACTGGGTAATATGTTAGGATCTATACTGGTATGGACTGGGTAATGTGTTAGGATCTATACTGGTATGGACTGGGTAATGTGTTAGGATCTATACTGGTATGGGCTGGGTAATGTGTTAGGATCTATACTGGTATGGACTGGGTAATGTGTAAGGATCTATACTGGTATGGACTGGGTAATATGTTAGGATCTATACTGGTATGGACTGGGTAATGTGTTAGGATCTATACTGGTATGGACTGGGTAATGTGTTAGGATCTATACTGGTATGGACTGGGTAATGCGTTGGGATCTATACTGGTATGGACTGGGTAATGTGTTAGGATCTATACTGGTATGGACTGGGTAATGTGTTGGGATCTATACTGGTATGGACTGGGTAATGTGTTAGGATCTATACTGGTATGGACTGGGTAATGTGTTAGGATCTATACTGGTATGGACTGGGTAATGTGTTAGGAAGGAAAGGATGTCACATCGTTTGATAAAAATTATCACCCTACAGAGGGCGGAAATTCAAAGACACCCCAAAAATCAAAGTGAAGAAATGATGCAGCAGGCGAGTCCATTTTGGTGAAATGTCATTGCAGGACCTCAGAATGGTCCTCAGTAGTGTGTGTGGCCCCCATGTGCTGTATGCATGCCTGACAACATTGGGGGAAGCTCCTAATGAGATGATGGATGGTGTTCTGGGGTATTTCCTCCCAGATCTGGAGCAGGGCATCACTGAGGGGCAACCTGGCAGCATTGGATGGATGAAACATAAAGTCCCAGAGATGTTCTATTGGATTCAGGTCAGGAGAGTGTGGGGGCCATTCAATGGTATCAATTCCTTCATCCTCCAGGAACTGGCTGCATACTCTCACCACATGAGACTGGCATTGTTGTGCACCAGGAGGAGCCCAGGACCCACTGCACCAGTGTAGGGTCTGACAATGGGTCCAAGGATTTCCCCCGATACCTAATGGCAGTCAGGGTGCCATTGTCTATCCTGTAGAGGTCTGTGCGTCCCTCCATGGATATTCCTCCCCAGACCATCACTGACCCACCACCCAACCGGTCATACTGAACGATGTTACAGGCAGCAAAATGTTCTCCACACCTTCTCCAGACTCTGTCATGTCTGTCACATGTGCTCAGGGTGACCTCTGCTCTCATCTGTGAAAAGCACAGGGTGCCGGTGGTGGACCTCCCAATTCTGGTGTTCAATGGCAAATACCAATCGAGACCCACAGTGCCAGGCAGTGAGCACAGCGCCCACTAGAGGACATCGGGCCCTCAGGCCACCCTCATGAAGTCTGTTTCTGATTGGTTGGTCAGATATGAAAGGGGGGGTTTTGATCTCGGTGGAGCCCTATAGTCGTTTTTTGCCACCGTCCAGTAATATAATATAATACTATGGTTTGGGTGCCTCACACCCGGTGGTTGGGACTTTATGAGCATAGTTCTGATTGGTTGGTCAGGGACATTCACACCAGTGGCTGCTGGAGGTGATTTTGTAGGGCTCTGGCAGCGCTCATCCTGTTCCTCCTTCCACAAAGGAGCAGATACCGGTCCTGCTGATGGGTTAAGGACCTTCTACAGTCCTGATAGGAGTTTAATTAGAAGTCAGTGTGTGTGGCGGAGGGACCTCAGGGATGAAATGACTCATCTGCCTGGGGGGGGGGGGGAGGGGGGGCCTTGACGCTCGCTGACACTCCGCAGCAGACTGGAGCTTTCCATTAATCACTTCCCAACCAACTGCCATACTTATACTGAGGCAGGTCGGCTCTGTCCCAGGAAACAACGTAGCTGTACGTCTGGCGGGGGGCGTGGCCATTCACCACAGGGGGAGCCAATCAGTGGGTCCAGCGGCTGAAATCACTCCCCATGAAGACAAAACGGTGGACCAATGTTATATCAGTGATGTTTTTAGGATCACAAATCTCTGTGTTCATGCAGTGAGCCCATCCCCCATACAGTTAGAAATCACCCCCTAGGGAAACATTGAACCCCTTGATTACCAGTACAGTTAACCACTTAAAGAGGAAATAACCCCTCTTACCTATAGATGATCCTATGATAAGACTCCCCTATAGGTGATCCTTTGATAAGACTCCCCTATAGGTGATCCTATGATAAGACTCCCCTATAGATGACCCCATGATAAGACTTCCCTATAGGTGATCCTATGATAGGACTCCCCTATATGTGATCCTATGATAAGACTCCCCTATAGGTGATCCTATGATAAGACTTCCCGATAGGTGATCCTATGATAAGACTCCCCTATAGGTGATCCTATGAGAAGACTTCCCTATGGGTGATTCTATGATAAGACTCCCCTATAGGTGATCCTATGATAAGACTTCCCTATAGGTGATCCTATGATAAGACTCCCCTATAGGTGATCCTATGAGAAGACTCCCCTATAGATGACCCTATGATAAGACTTCCCTATAGGTGATCCTATGATAATACTCCCCTATAGATGATCATATGATAAGACTTACCTATAGGTGATCCAATTATATGACTCCCCTATAGATGACCCCATGATAAGACTCCCCTATAGGTGATCCTATGATAAGACTCCCCTATAGGTGTTCCTATGATAAGACTCCCTATAGGTGATCCTATGAGAAGACTTCCCTATAGGTGATCCTATGATAAGACTCCCCTATAGGTGATCCTATGATAAGACTCCCCTATAGATGACCCAATGATAACACTTCCCTATAGGTGATCCTATGATAAGACTCCCCTATAGATGATCATATGATAAGACTTACCTATAGGTGATCCAATGATATGACTCCCCTATAGATGACCCCATGATAAGACTTCCCTATAGGTGATCCTATGATAGGACTCCCCTATAGGTGATCCAATGATAAGACTTCCCTATAGGTGATCCTATGATAAGACTCCCCTATAGATGACCCCATGATAAGACTTCCCTATAGGTGATCCTATGATAGGACTCCCCTATAGGTGATCCTATGATAAGACTCCCCTGTAGGTGATCCTATGATAAGACTTCCCTATAGGTGATCCTATGATAAGACTCCCCTATAGATGATCCTATGATAAGACTTCCCTATAGGTGATCCTATGATAAGACTCCCTATAGATGATCCTATAATGAGACTCCCCTATAGATGACCCCATGATAGGACTCCCCTATAGGTGATCCTATGATAAGACTCCCCTGTAGGTGATCCTATGATAAGACTTCCCTATAGGTGATCCTATGATAAGACTTCCCTATAGATGATCCTATGATAAGACTCCCCTATTAGTGATCCTATGATAAGACTTACCTATAGGTGATCCTATGATAAGACTCCCCTACAGGTGATCCTATGATAAGACTTACCTATAGGTGATCCTATGATAAGACTCCCCTATAGGTGATCCTATGATAAGACTCCCCTATAGGTGATCCTATGCTAAGACTTCCCTATATGTGATCCTATGATAAGACTCCCCTATAGGTGATCCTATGAGAAGACTTCCCTATAGGTGATCCTATGATAAGACTCCCCTATAGGTGATCCTATGATAAGACTCCCCTATAGATGACCCTATGATAAGACTTCCCTATAGGTGATCCTATGATAAGACTCCCCTATAGATGATCATATGATAAGACTTACCTATAGGTGATCCAATGATATGACTCCCCTATAGATGACCCCATGATAAGACTTCCCTATAGGTGATCCTATGATAGGACTCCCCTATAGGTGATCCTATGATAAGAATTCCCTATAGGTGATCCTATGATAAGACTCCCCTATAGGTGATCCTATGCTAAGACTCCCCTATAGGTGATTCTATGACAAGACTTCAATATAGGTGATCCTATGATAAGACTCCCCTATAGGTGATCCTATGATAAGGCTCCCCTATAGATGACCCCATTATAAGACTTACCTATAGGTGATCCTATTATAAGACTCCCCTATAGATGACCCTATGATAAGACTCCCCTATAGGTGATCCTATGATAAGACTCCCCTATAGGTGATCCTATGATAAGACTCCCCTATAGATGACCCTAGGATAAGACTTCCCTATAGGTGATCCTATGATAAGACTTCCCTATAGATGATCCTATGATAAGACTCCCCTATAAGTGATCCTATGATAAGACTTACCTATAGGTGATCCTATGATAAGACTCCCCTACAGGTGATCCTATGATAAGACTTACCTATAGGTGATCCTATGATAAGACTCCCCTATAGGTGATCCTATGATAAGACTCCCCTATAGGTGATCCTATGATAAGACTCCCCTATAGGTGATCCCATGATAAGACTCCCTTATAGGTGATCCTATGATAAGACTCCCTTATAGGTGATCCTATGATAAGACTTACCTATAGGTGATTCTATGATAAGACTTCCCTACAGGTGATCCTATGATAAGACTTACCTATAGGTGATCCTATGATAAGACTCCCCTATAGGTGATCATATGATAAGACTCCCCTATAGGTGATCCCATGATAAGACTCCCTTATAGGTGATCCTATGATAAGACTTACCTATAGGTGATCCTATGATAAGACTTCCCTATAGGTGATCCTATGATAAGACTTACCTATAGGTGATCCTATGATAAGACTTACCTATAGGTGATCCTATGATAAGACTTACCTATAGGTGATCCTATGATAAGACTTACCTATAGATGATCCTATGATAAGGCTCCCCTATGGGTACTGTAAATATCTCCTAAACATGTTTCGTTTAGATCAGGCATGTCCAACCTGCGGCTCGGGGGCCGCATGCGGCCCGGAACCGCAGGCAATGTGGCCCACTGCCCCCCGCCATTTTTTTTTTTGCTAGGGAGGAAGGAAGTCAGGTTGGGGGCACGGCCACAGCGGCTTCCAACTAATGGTAGGCAGAGGCTGCCTCGGAGGGGATTGGGGGAGGGGAGCATGTGCAGTGTTTCTGACTCCTCCCACCATGACTTCAAATCACTGAAGTGGTCATGGTGGTTAGAGTGTTCCTTTAATATCTCTTAGAAGAAGTAATCCTCTGTATACTGATTCCATTTCATTTCATCATCCTCTAGTTGTGCTAAATCAGTGCAGGGGGCGTGGCAACATGGGAAGGGCGCAGCGGCATTTTATTATTTATATACCTTAACTATAGTATATATTTTATATGCGGCCCGAGAAAATTTCTCTACACTCATTGTGGCCCAGAGAAGCCAAAAGGTTGGACACCCCTGGTTTAGATCTTTACCTTCCATGCAGCCAGTGATGTCACTGCCGCTGGTGCCGTTCCTTCAGAGCCCCGTGCCGTGACTGTCGGTTCCTGCGCACGGGAGTGACGTCACCAATCAGATGGCCGGATGCCGCGATCCCGGAAGACGGGCGACATGTCACAGAGGTAAGTGGGCGGCACGGCGGGGGCTCGTTCTAAGGGAAGTATTTCATAATGAGCTAGTATGCGATGCACCCCTCATAATGAGCTAGTATGCGATGCACCCCTCATAATGAGCTAGTATGTGATGCACCCCTCATAATGAGCTAGTATGTGATGCACCCCTCATAATGAGCTAGTATGCAATGCACCGCTCATAATGAGCTAGTATGCGATGCACCCCTCATAATGAGCTAGTATGTGATGCACCCCTCATAATGAGCTAGTATGTGATGCACCCCTCATAATGAGCTAGTATGTGATGCACCCCTCATAATGAGCTAGTATGTGATGCACCCCTCATAATGAGCTAGTATGTGATGCACCCCTCATAATGAGCTAGTATGCGATGCACCGCTCATAATGAGCTAGTATGCGATGCACCCCTCATAATGAGCTAGTATGCGATGCACCCCTCATAATGAGCTAGTATGCGATGCACCCCTCATAATGAGCTAGTATGCGATGCACCCCTCATAATGAGCTAGTATGCAATGCACCCCTCATAATGAGCTAGTATGCGATGCACCCCTCATAATGAGCTAGTATGCGATGCACCGCTCATAATGAGCTAGTATGCGATGCACCCCTCATAATGAGCTAGTATGTGATGCACCCCTCATAAAGAGCTAGTATGTGATGCACCAGTCATAATGAGCTAGTATGCGATGCACCGCTCATAATAAGCTAGTATGCGATGCACCCCTCATAATGAGCTAGTATGCGATGCACCCCTCATAATGAGCTAGTATGCGATGCACCCCTCATAATGAGCTAGTATGCGATGCACCCCTCATAATGAGCTAGTATGCGATGCACCCCTCATAATGAGCTAGTATGCAATGCACCCCTCATAATGAGCTAGTATGCGATGCACCCCTCATAATGAGCTAGTATGCGATGCACCGCTCATAATGAGCTAGTATGCGATGCACCCCTCATAATGAGCTAGTATGTGATGCACCCCTCATAATGAGCTAGTATGCGATGCACCCCTCATAATGAGCTAGTATGCGATGCACCCCTCATAATGAGCTAGTATGTGATGCACCCCTCATAATGAGCTAGTATGCGATGCACCCCTCATAATGAGCTAGTATGCGATGCACCCCTCATAATGAGCTAGTATGTGATGCACCCCTCATAATGAGCTAGTATGTGATGCACCCCTCATAATGAGCTAGTATGTGATGCACCCCTCATAATGAGCTAGTATGTGATGCACCCCTCATTATGGGTTTCTCTTTCAGCGTGAAGAAAAAATAAATGTGGATTTCCTTCCTCTTTAAGCCCCGGAGGATTTGGCAGCTCAATGACCAGGCCCTATTTTGCGATTTGGTACTGTGTGACTTTAACGGACAATTGCGCGGTCGTGCGACGCTGTATCTAAACTAATTTGACGTCCTTTTTTTCCCACAAACAGAGATTTCTTTTGGTGGTATTTGATCTCCTGTGCGATTTTTACTTTTTGCGATATAAACAAAGAAAGAGCAACAATTGTGAAAAAAATAACAATATTTTCACATTTTTTTTATATGAAATTCCCCCCAAAAAAATGGAAAACTCAAAATTTTTTAATATTTTCGGCCAATTTGTTTTCTGCTACATATGGTAAAAAAAAAAATCACAATAAGCGTATTTTGATTGGTTTGCGCAAAAGTTATCGCGGTTACTAACTACGGGAAAGATTTTTGTCATTTTTATTGTTTTTTTTTTTTAACTAGTAATGGCGGCGATCTGCGATTTTTTTAGCGGGACTGCGACATTGCGGCGGACAGATCGGACCCCTGACTGACATTTCTGACATTTTTGGGGGTACCAGTGACATTACTGCAGTAATCAGTGCTATAAATATGCACTGTCACTGTACTAATGACACTGGCAGGGGAGGAGTTAATTTTATTGGGGAACAAGGGGTTAAGTGTGTCCCTAGGGGCGTGCTTTTAACTGTGGGGGGCGTGGCTTGTGATGTAACCACAGAGACATACAATCCTACATAGCAGGTTCGTATGATCTCTGCAGTTACACCAGTCTGAACTACCCACATCTTATCTACACTGATGTCTGTGTGATATTTGTGTATAGAGTGTAGGGGGGAGGAGGAGGGGTTAATATTAAGGTCCCTCCCCCGGACTGTCACATGATCCTCCTGTGACGTGCGATGTGATGACGGAGAGGATTTATGAATGGATTCTGACCACGCCCTGTTAGCAGTATAACGCTCCGCCTAAAGATGATGGAGGAGTCAGGATTGGGCGTGTCAGCATGAAGGTTTCCGCCCCTTCACCCATTGTGACTGGAGAGGAGTCACAAGACAGTGAGCTCACCGCCCCGCCCAGTGTCACCGGAGAGCAGAAGACACGCCTACGATACCCGGAAAGGGATCCAATTGGCTGTGGTGGATGTGACGTCAGCGGGTAACAGGAAGTAGAGAGCGAACGGGAAACCGGAAGACGGCGGAGAATTTCACTGAGAGAAACACCGGAGAGACCGAAATACCGGAGAGATGTCCAACATGGAGAGTATCCTTCATACAGGGGGAGGGGTGTATATATATGTATATCTTATATTGTATACAGGGGGAGCAGTGTGTATATTGGGGGGGGAGGGGTGTATATGTATATCCTATATTGTATACATTGTATACAGGGGGGGAGGGGCAGTGTATATTGGGGGAGGGGGATATATATATATACATCTTATATTATATAAAGGGGGGGGAGGGGCGGTGTCACTCCCAATATCGGGGTCCTCTCTCTCTCTCTAATAACAGCCCCCGGCCTCCATAGTAAATCTTTCCATTGGACTTTCCTCCGCTGCCCATGGGCACACTCAGGTTATCAGCGGAGAGCTCTGCACCTCTCATCCAATCACATCTCCTCCTGGACCAGTCGGCTTAAGGCGGAGTTCCACCTAAAAATGGAACTTCCACTTTATGTATTCTACCCCCTGACATGTCACATTTGGGATGTCATTGTTCTGGGGGGGGGGGGGGGCACCCTGAGCGGAAGTTCTCCTCCCCCCCTCCCCCCCTACAATCTTCTGGGACATGTCAGAGGTCCCAGAAAATTGCCAGCCAATCACGACGCACAGCGTGACTCACACATGCGCAGTGCGTACCCCAGGTGAGAAGCCACAAACTGTCCCAGCCGGGTGCCCACAGCAGTGATGCCGAGGGAGAGGATCGAGGGAGAGGATCGAGGGAGAGGATCGAGGGAGAGGATCGAGGGAGAGGATCGAGGCTTCGGGCGTCCGCATCGCTGGACCATTGGACAGGTGAGTGAATGGCTGGAACTCCGCTTTCCATTCCTTGTGCGGATGTCTCCCCATAAACACCATTCACACTCCATACTGGGACCAGTACCATTCACACTTCATACTGGGACCAGTACCATTCACACTCCATACTGGGACCAGTACCATTCACACTTCATACTGGGACCAGTACCATTCACACTCCATACTGGGACCAGTACCATTCACACTCCATACTGGGAACAGTACCATTCACACTCCATACTGGGACCAGTACCATTCACACTTCATACTGGGACCAGTACCATTCACACTCCATACTGGGACCAGTACCATTCACACTCCATACTAGGACCAGTACCATTCACACTCCATACTGGGACCAGTACCATTCACACTCCATACTGGGAACAGTACCATTCACACTCCATACTGGGACCAGTACCATTCACACTCCATACTGGGACCAGTACCATTCACACTCCATACTGGGACCAGTACCATTCACACTTCATACTGGGACCAGTACCATTCACACTTCATACTGGGACCAGTACCATTCACACTCCATACTGGGACCAGTACCATTCACACTTCATACTGGGACCAGTACCATTCACACTTCATACTGGGACCAGTACCATTCACACTCCATACTGGGACCAGTACCATTCACACTTCATACTGGGACCAGTACCATTCACACTCCATACTGGGACCAGTACCATTCACACTCCATACTGGGACCAGTACCATTCACACTTCATACTGGGACCAGTACCATTCACACTTCATACTGGGACCAGTACCATTCACACTCCATACTGGGACCAGTACCATTCACACTTCATACTGGGACCAGTACCATTCACACTCCATACTGGGACCAGTACCATTCACACTCCATACTGGGACCAGTACCATTCACACTTCATACTGGGACCAGTACCATTCACACTTCATACTGGGACCAGTACCATTCACACTCCATACTGGGACCAGTACCATTCACACTCCATACTGGGACCAGTACCATTCACACTTCATACTGGGACCAGTACCATTCACACTTCATACTGGGACCAGTACCATTCACACTCCATACTGGGACCAGTACCATTCACACTTCATACTGGGACCAGTACCATTCACACTCCATACTGGGACCAGTACCATTCACACTCCATACTGGGACCAGTACCATTCACACTTCATACTGGGACCAGTACCATTCACACTTCATACTGGGACCAGTACCATTCACACTCCATACTGGGACCAGTACCATTCACACTTCATACTGGGACCAGTACCATTCACACTCCATACTGGGACCAGTACCATTCACACTCCATACTGGGACCAGTACCATTCACACTTCATACTGGGACCAGTACCATTCACACTCCATACTGGGACCAGTACCATTCACACTTCATACTGGGACCAGTACCATTCACACTCCATACTGGGACCAGTACCATTCACACTCCATACTAGGACCAGTACCATTCACACTCCATACTGGGACCAGTACCATTCACACTCCATACTGGGACCAGTACCATTCACACTCCATACTGGGACCAGTACCATTCACACTCCATACTGGGACCAGTACCATTCACACTCCATACTGGGACCAGTACCATTCACACTTCATACTGGGACCAGTACCATTCACACTTCATACTGGGACCAGTACCATTCACACTCCATACTGGGACCAGTACCATTCACACTTCATACTGGGACCAGTACCATTCACACTTCATACTGGGACCAGTACCATTCACACTCCATACTGGGACCAGTACCATTCACACTTCATACTGGGACCAGTACCATTCACACTCCATACTGGGACCAGTACCATTCACACTCCATACTGGGACCAGTACCATTCACACTTCATACTGGGACCAGTACCATTCACACTTCATACTGGGACCAGTACCATTCACACTCCATACTGGGACCAGTACCATTCACACTTCATACTGGGACCAGTACCATTCACACTCCATACTGGGACCAGTACCATTCACACTCCATACTGGGACCAGTACCATTCACACTTCATACTGGGACCAGTACCATTCACACTTCATACTGGGACCAGTACCATTCACACTCCATACTGGGACCAGTACCATTCACACTCCATACTGGGACCAGTACCATTCACACTTCATACTGGGACCAGTACCATTCACACTTCATACTGGGACCAGTACCATTCACACTCCATACTGGGACCAGTACCATTCACACTTCATACTGGGACCAGTACCATTCACACTCCATACTGGGACCAGTACCATTCACACTCCATACTGGGACCAGTACCATTCACACTTCATACTGGGACCAGTACCATTCACACTTCATACTGGGACCAGTACCATTCACACTCCATACTGGGACCAGTACCATTCACACTTCATACTGGGACCAGTACCATTCACACTCCATACTGGGACCAGTACCATTCACACTCCATACTGGGACCAGTACCATTCACACTTCATACTGGGACCAGTACCATTCACACTTCATACTGGGACCAGTACCATTCACACTCCATACTGGGACCAGTACCATTCACACTCCATACTGGGACCAGTACCATTCACACTTCATACTGGGACCAGTACCATTCACACTTCATACTGGGACCAGTACCATTCACACTCCATACTGGGACCAGTACCATTCACACTCCATACTGGGACCAGTACCATTCACACTTCATACTGGGACCAGTACCATTCACACTTCATACTGGGACCAGTACCATTCACACTCCATACTGGGACCAGTACCATTCACACTCCATACTGGGACCAGTACCATTCACACTTCATACTGGGACCAGTACCATTCACACTTCATACTGGGACCAGTACCATTCACACTCCATACTGGGACCAGTACCATTCACACTTCATACTGGGACCAGTACCATTCACACTCCATACTGGGACCAGTACCATTCCTGGATGGAGGGGAGGATTCTTCCCTGGTGTTGCTGCTCACAGGCTAGCGCTTCCTCCCAGAGCTCCCAGCAGATTATATCATACCATCCCAGCAGGACCTTCTCTGACACCGGTCCCATGTGCTGAGGATCTTCTCTGACACCGGTCCCCTGTGCTGAGGACCTTCTCTGACACCGGTCCCATGTGCTGAGGACCTTCTCTGACCCCGGTCCCCTGTGCTGAGGACCTTCTCTGACACCGGTCCCCTGTGCTGAGGACCTTCTCTGACACCGGTCCCCTGTGCTGAGGACCTTCTCTGACACCGGTCCCCTGTGCTGAGGATCTTCTCTGACACCGGTCCCCTGTGCTGAGGACCTTCTCTGACACCGGTCCCCTGTGCTGAGGATCTTCTCTGACCCCGGTCCCCTGTGCTGAGGACCTTCTCTGACCCCGGTCCCCTGTGCTGAGGATCTTCTCTGACACCGGTCCCCTGTGCTGAGGACCTTCTCTGACACCGGTCCCCTGTGCTGAGGATCTTCTCTGACCCCGGTCCCCTGTGCTGAGGACCTTCTCTGACCCCGGTCCCCTGTGCTGAGGACCTTCTCTGACACCGGTCCCCTGTGCTGAGGACCTTCTCTGACCCCGGTCCCCTGTGCTGAGGACCTTCTCTGACACCGGTCCCCTGTGCTGAGGACCTTCTCTGACACCGGTCCCCTGTGCTGAGGACCTTCTCTGACACCGGTCCCCTGTGCTGAGGATCTTCTCTGACACCGGTCCCCTGTGCTGAGGATCTTCTCTGACACCGGTCCCCTGTGCTGAGGATCTTCTCTGACACTGGTCCCCTGTGCTGAGGACCTTCTCTGACACCGGTCCCCTGTGCTGAGGATCTTCTCTGACCCCGGTCCCCTGTGCTGAGGACCTTCTCTGACCCCGGTCCCCTGTGCTGAGGACCTTCTCTGACACCGGTCCCCTGTGCTGAGGACCTTCTCTGACACCGGTCCCCTGTGCTGAGGACCTTCTCTGACACCGGTCCCCTGTGCTGAGGACCTTCTCTGACACCGGTCCCCTGTGCTGAGGACCTTCTCTGACACCGGTCCCCTGTGCTGAGGACCTTCTCTGACACCGGTCCCCTGTGCTGAGGATCTTCTCTGACACCGGTCCCCTGTGCTGTATCCGCATCTCTCGCAACCTCCTTCCGAATTCCTCTTCCATGGCGGCTGATATCTGTACCTCTCCTCTTCTGCTCCCCGGACCTTGGATCCCGGTGGAGGTTTGGATGTCCCAGACTGCAGGAAGAATCCCACCGCTGCCACCAATGTAACGGAACCTCAGACCCACACTGTTAAACAGCCGGCCACCTGGTCAGAGCTGTGATTAATAATCGGAGATCTCACTTCAGGTCAGACTGTCCGGCACCGAGCTCCCAAACTACAAATCTTCTCTTTCATTCATTGATGGACACAGCTTCATATCTTCCTTGATTGATGGATTATTCTGCCCCCTACAGGAGGACTACAACTATGGGGCGGTCCCAGGTGGTCTCCTCCCACTTCCTGCTATAGGATTTCAGTTTTTCTCTGCCTGGTCACGGATCTAGTCACTAACCTAGTGCCAGGTCTGGTTGCGGATCTGGTCACAGCTCTAGTCACAGCTCTAGTCACAGCTCTAGTCACAGCTCTAGTCACAGATCTAGTCACAGCTCTAGTCACAGATCTAGTCACAGCTCTAGTCACAGCTCTAGTCACAGATCTAGTCACAGATCTAGTCGTGGATCTGGTCGTGGATCTGGTCACAGCTCTAGTCACAACTCTAGTCACAGCTCTAGTCACAGATCTAGTCACAGATCTAGTCACAGATCTAGTCGTGGATCTGGTCGTGGATCTGGTCACAGCTCTAGTCACAGCTCTAGTCACAGCTCTAGTCACAGCTCTAGTCACAGCTCTAGTCACAGCTCTAGTCACAGCTCTAGTCACAGATCTAGTCACAGCTCTAGTCACAGCTCTAGTCACAGCTCTAGTCACAGATCTAGTCACAGATCTAGTCGTGGATCTGGTCACAGCTCTAGTCGTGGATCTAGTCGTGGATCTAGTCGTGGATCTGGTCACAGCTCTAGTCGTGGATCTAGTCGTGGATCTAGTCGTGGATCTAGTCGTGGATCTAGTCGTGGATCTAGTCGTGGATCTAGTCGTGGATCTAGCTCTCTGCTGGGATCTCTGGTCCTGGCAATTTTTCCTTTTATTTTCTTTCTATCAGTTCTGTTTCTGTGAGAATTCCAATCCTCAGCCGGATTGGGTGAAGCACTGGATCTCCTGGATCCTTAAGCCTCGTACACACGCACCGATTGTTGGCTGTGAATTTTCGGCCAACGTCCAATCGGCCAATTATAGGCTTGTTAGTATGATGATTCCGACAACCAACTGCAACTCTTCGGCCGAACAAAATCTGGTGTGCAGACTATAAAATTTTTGTTGGCCGTCCACACAACGGCCGATTGTTCCTCAAACCCCGTACACACGCACTGATTGTTAGCCGACCGATCGTCCGTCTTTTGTCCAGTGGTGTTTTGTTGGTTGGAATGTGCCTAGACTGCACACGAATTTTCTCGGCCAACAAAAACCAACTTCAGAAGTGATGTCATGTGATAGGAGTGATGTCATGTGATAGGAGTGATGTCATGTGATGTCATGTGATAGGAGTGATGTCATGTGATAGGAGTGATGTCATGTGATAGGAGTGATGTCATGTGATAGGAGTGATGTCATGTGATAGGAGTGATGTCATGTGATGTCATGTGACGGGAGTGATGTCATGTGACGGGAGTGATGTCATGTGTCGGGAGTGATGTCATGTGACGGGAGTGATGTCATGTGACGGTTTACTTTCCGTGTGTTTTTCTTCTCTGAGCATGCCCAGTCTTGCTCATTAGATTTTTGTCTGCCAAAATCTGTACTGACTGACGGAAAATCGGCCGTTGTGTTGACGGCCAACAAAAATTTTATAGTCTGCACACCAGATTTTGTTCGGCTGAAAAGTCGCAGTTGGTTGTTGGAAGCATCATACTAACAAGCCGAAAATTGGCCGATCGGACGTTGGCCGAAAATTTACGGCCAACAATCTGCGTGTGTACGGGGCTTAACGGTCTCCCCAGTCTGGCCAGCGAGCGCATGCAGACCGCAGCTCCACACTAGGGTCGGCTGTGACATGATCCCACTGGACGGGGACTGGCTGGAGAGTGAATTGAGGACACACAGGACCGGGTCACAGCCTGAGTCGCAGGGTACCTCAGGCCCGCAGCTCCCTCCATTCAAAGATGGGGGGGGGGGGGTGATCTGTCCAGAGCGGTGCCCACCCAGTTCCTAAAGTTTCATGTGTAGTGTCCCCCCCATTTTCTCTGGGAAATTTAAGGGTGGACACAAACCTCTCCCTGGGTTGGTCGGTCCCTCATGTGCCCTTCCTACCCTAATAGCACCCCCTCCTCATTAGTGGGTTTACCTGCACTAGCTACACCCCCCCCCTTAGTCCCCCTGGCGGGGGTGGCTATACTGATAGTATGGGGCTGTGAGAGCTGTGGCTGGAGAGGAGGGGGGGGGGGGGCGCTGTGGTGGCTCCATTTGCCATTTTAATACATGCCATGATGCCTTGAGGGGAGTCCCGCGCTAGGAACCCCTTGCTGGAGGAGGTATCTGATGGGGCCCAGGGAGTCGCCGTTTCCCATTTAATGGCCTGGATATTGAAAGCCCGGCACTGAAGGACAGAGGATTGTCGGATTCGGTGATTCCCACGCTGTTTATAACGAAGAAATCTAAACTCAATGGTAAATCTTCCGAGAAGTAGAAGGCGTCCATTACTTGGCGTGAGTCTCGGGGGAGGGGGGTCCCCCCTCCATTCCTTCTCGGTGTCACGTCTGCTGGAGTTTCTGGTGAGGTGTAGACCAATGTTTGGCCCTCGGCACCATCAAGGGACAGATTTCTGCCAATTTTCTTCCATAGGCGGTTGGCCATGAATTCCTTGGTTCACATCTTCATGCAGGGGGGTTCACATCTTCATGCAGGGGGGTTCACATCTTTAGGGGGTTCACATCCTCATGCGGGGGGTTCACATCCTCATGCGGGGGGTTCACATCTTCATGCGGGGGGTTCACATCTTCATGCGGGGGGTTCACATCTTTAGGGGGTTCACATCTTCATGCGGGGGGTTCACATCCTCATGCGGGGGGTTCACATCTTCATGCAGGGGGTTCACATCTTCATGCGGGGGGTTCACATCTTTAGGGGGTTCACATCTTCATGCGGGGGGTTCACATCTTCATGCGGGGGGTTCACATCTTTAGGGGGTTCACATCTTCATGCGGGGGGTTCACATCTTCATGCGGGGGGTTCACATCCTCATGCGGGGGGTTCACATCTTCATGCAGGGGGGTTCACATCTTCATGCAGGGGGGTTCACATCTTTAGGGGGTTCACATCTTCATGCGGGGGGTTCACATCCTCATGCGGGGGGTTCACATCTTCATGCAGGGGGTTCACATCTTCATGCGGGGGGTTCACATCTTCATGCGGGGGGTTCACATCTTTAGGGGGTTCACATCTTTAGGGGGTTCACATCTTCATGCAGGGGGTTCACATCTTCATGCGGGGGGTTCACATCTTCATGCGGGGGGTTCACATCTTCATGCGGGGGGTTCACATCTTCATGCAGGGGGGTTCACATCCTCATGCGGGGGGTTCACATCTTCATGCAGGGGGGTTCACATCTTCATGCAGGGGGTTCACATCTTCATGCGGGGGGTTCACATCTTCATGCAGGGGGTTCACATCTTCATGCAGGGGGTTCACATCTTCATGCAGGGGGTTCACATCTTCATGCGGGGGGTTCACATCTTCATGCGGGGGGTTCACCACCTGGCTCCTCCGGTTCGGTCCCTGCCCCCCCCCCCCCCATGAGATCTGATTCTGGTATTGTCCGTCCTTCAAAAACCGCCTTTTGAAATTATTTGTGGGATTTCTCTGCTTGCCTGGTCACAGAAGGCGGCTTTCTTGGTGGCGATCATTTCGGCACGCGGGGTCCCTGGCTGCGTTGTTCTGTCCGTCTTCTTACCTGGTGATTCACAGGGACAAAGTGGTCCTTCTGAATTGTTCTATCTTGTTCCTCAGTGGCCCTCAACTCCGGTCCTCGGGGGACACTAACAGGCCAGGTTTGCAAGATAACTGAATTACATCCCAGGTGATCTCATTTGCTGCTCAGTGATTGCAGTATTCCAGTCTGCATCTAAGATAATACTTAAAGCGGAGTTCCGGGCACAGAATCGTGTCTGTAGAATTTACTGCATGTGCTTCCTTATCCTTTGTGCCAGAATTGGATATTCCCGGCCTTTTTTTTTTCCTTACCTTTTTAGAGAGGATTATATACTCCCCTTTCCATCGACTTCCTCCCTCCTGAGCCGCGGCTCGCCCCGGCACTTCCTGTCCCGCAATGCATCCTGGGAGCTCTTACTCGTCGCTCCCAGGATGCAATGTGCAGTGGCGTAGGCAGCCGGCCGCTCTTCTCATCGCGTTATTTCCAAACAGGAAATGATGCGATGTTAGGCGGAGCCCAGCGCGGACGGCGCCATATTTAAATCTGTATACACAGCACATTGCCAGTAATTCCCTTTGTTGATGGCTTTATAGGGGCGGCAACTTCCTCAACATTGCCATCCCTATGGAAACCAGTACTATGCAGATTGCATAGTACTGGGCATGCGCGATATTTCGCGCTGGACTCACAGGCCTCCGCCCACTAGAACAAGGAAGAAGGGAAGACATTTCCCCACAACGGACTCAGCGATCCAGAACAAAGATGGCGGCGCTGGTCATACATTTTATAAAGTAAGATTTTATACGTGCAAACCGATTATTTCATTGTGAGAAACAGGATTAGCGGATGTATAGAGGTCTAAGGATTCTGTGCCCGGAACTCTGCTTTAAAATCTGGCCTGTTAGTGGGCCCCGAGGACTGCAGTTGAGGACCACTGTTGTACCTGATCTGAGATGCAGAGAGGGCTCCCCTTGTGGCTGAGTGCGGTACACCCCCTGAGGTTGAAACAGAAGATGTATCGCCCACAGAAGCACTGGTTGCCAACGGGGTCCCAGGAGTTGACCAGTGGTCTACAAAAGGATCCTGGACTGGAATCCTCTGGGAGTCTTCAGGTGGTCTGGAGAAACTGGAGAAACCAGGCAGCAGAGGGTCAAACACAGAGAAATTGTCCAAGGGCTCAGGCAGGTAGCGGTAACGGGAGCATAGCCAAGGTCATAACAGAAGGGTGGGAAGTAGGCAGAAGCAAAGTCCGTTAGCCAAGCCAAGATCAGCTATTGGTGGGCAGGCAGATAGGTAGCAGGAGAGCCAAACTGGAGCAGGGAAGGTCAGACGAAGCCAAGGGTCAAAGCCAGGAGAGCAGACGGGTCAGGAACAAGCCGGGTCACAACTGACCCAAACCCAAGGAAGATAGAAAATGCTGAGGACACAGGGAGAGCCAAAGACAATCCAGCAATTTGATTGGCTGAGCAGAGTTCTTCTATAGGCCAGCAATTGGATGAGTCTATGGCGTAATGCGTGAGTGTTTGCACATGCAACCCGCGGCGAACCGGCATGCGCCCATTTGCTGATCGGGAAGGTGCCTAATGCGCCCATCACAAGTACTGGCGGAGTTGCCAGTCACCCCACAACCTTTTCTCTGACACGTTCTTCCTAAGGTCATTTCGGGGTTCCACCTAAATGAAGACTTTGTGTCTAAGCCAAAACATCCAAAAGAAGTTTCCTTGCATTCCCTGGATGCGGTTCGGGCCCTTGGGATGTACCTGGTGGCGACTGAGCCAATTCACAAGTCCGATTCCTTATTTGTCCTTACGATTGGACCTGGTAAGGGGCAGGTCACATCCGCGGGACCATGGGTCAGGCAGACGGTGATCCAGGCTTATTCTATCAAGGGTCAGATTCCTCCTTTCCCTGTTAAGGCGCATTCTACGAGGGCACTCAGTGCCTCCTGGGCCTTCCGTCATCAGGCCTCAATGGTTGAGGTGTGCAAGGCGGCCTCCTGGTCATCTGTGCCAACATTCACCAAGTTTTACAAGGTGGAGGATCTGCTGCCTCTTGAGGGGGATGTGCTGCCTCTGGAGGGGGATCTGCTGCCTTTCGAGGGGGATCTGCTGCCTTTCGAGGGGGATCTGCTGCCTTTCGAGGGGGATCTGCTGCCTTTCGAGGGGGATCTGCTGCCTTTCGAGGGGGATCTGCTGCCTTTCGAGGGGGATCTGCTGCCTTTCGAGGGGGATCTGCTGCCTCTTGAGGGTGATCTGCTGCCTCTTGAGGGGGATCTGCTGCCTCTTGAGGGGGATCTGCTGCCTCTTGAGGGGGATCTGCTGCCTCTTGAGGGGGATCTGCTGCCTCTCGAGGGGGGATCTGCTGCCTCTCGAGGGGGGATCTGCTGCCTCTCGAGGGGGATCTGCTGCCTTTCGAGGGGGATCTGCTGCCTTTCGAGGGGGATCTGCTGCCTTTCGAGGGGGATCTGCTGCCTTTCGAGGGGGATCTGCTGCCTCTTGAGGGGGATCTGCTGCCTCTTGAGGGGGATCTGCTGCCTCTTGAGGGGGATCTGCTGCCTTTCGAGGGGGGATCTGCTGCCTCTCGAGGGGGATCTGCTGCCTCTCGAGGGGGATCTGCTGCCTTTCGAGGGGGATCTGCTGCCTTTCGAGGGGGATCTGCTGCCTTTCGAGGGGGATCTGCTGCCTCTTGAGGGGGATCTGCTGCCTCTTTGAGGGGGATCTGCTGCCTCTTGAGGGGGATCTGCTGCCTTTCGAGGGGGGATCTGCTGCCTCTCGAGGGGGATCTGCTGCCTCTCGAGGGGGGATCTGCGCCTTTCGAGGGGGATCTGCTGCCTTTCGAGGGGGATCTGCTGCCTTTCGAGGGGGATCTGCTGCCTCTTGAGGGGATCTGCTGCCTCTTGAGGGGGATCTGCTGCCACTCCATACTGACCAATGACATGACTTCATAAAATATCACACGCGGTGTGTTTGTAGCATTGCATAGTGAAATGAAAAGCACAAAGCATTTCCTAAAGGAGTCTGCACTGGGGGGGGGGGGGGGGCATCTATATATAGATCCTGCCCCACCCCCCCTCTGCTCTATAGTTCCCTGTTCCCCTCTGCTCTATAGGTCCCTGCCCCCCCTCTGCTCTATAGGTTCCCGCCCCCCTGTAGAAGTCCTTATACTCTGTGCCCCCATCCTCTATAGTCCCTCCTGGGATGGGGGAGGGGCAGGCAGGTGAAGGTGCAGTAATAATCCTCATATCAGATTTGGCCATTAAGTTAAATGACGAGGAGTCACATTCCTGGCGGCGGTTATCGTCATGGCAGCCATGTGACAGGGAGGAGGGGGGGAGGGGTGACATCAGCCGGGTGTGACAGAACCGGTTCCTCCAGAAATCTGAGCCGTCCAAATGTGACCGAGATATAAATAGCATCAGGAGAGGGTCAGACCGTCCGACCGAAATAACATCCCCCACCGTCTGTCCCCCTGGAATCTCCAACCCCTCTATAGATCCCCCGGAATCTCCAACCCCTCTATAGATCCCCCGGAATCTCCAACCCCTCTATAGATCCCCCGGAATCTCCAACCCCTCTATAGATCCCCCGGAATCTCCAACCCCTCTATAGATCCCCCCCCAAATCTCCTCCAACCCCTCTACAGATCTCCTCCACCGCCCCGAAATCTCCTCCAACCCCTGTACAGATCCCCCCCCCCCTGGAATATCCTCCAACCTCTCTATAGATCCCCCCCCCCCCAGAATCTCCTCCAACCCCTCCTATAGACTCTGTAGATCCCCCGGCATCTCCAACCCCTCTGTAGATCCCCCGGCATCTCCAACCCCTCTGTAGATCCCCCGGCATCTCCAACCCCTCTGTAGATCCCCTGGAATCTCCAACCCCTCTGTAGATCCCTCCCCTCTGGAAATCCTCCAACCCCTCTATAGATTCCCCCCCCTCTGGAAATCCTCCAACCCCTCTAGAGATCCCCCCCCTGGAATATCATCCAACCTCTCTATAGATCCCCCCCCCAGGATCTCCTCTAACCCCTCCTATAGACTCTATAGATCCCCCGGAATCTCCAACCCCTCTGTGGATCCCCCAGAATCTCCAACCCCTCTGTGGATCCCACCCCCCTCCCCCGGAATCCCCTCTCTGTACCATGTGATCACTGTGGCTAATCACAGCCAGCCACACCATTCCTTTCATTGGATGGCAGAAAAGGAAGCCATCTATTGTGTACATCTGTGATTGGTCACAGTGATCACAGACGGTGGACAGACGGTGACAGATCGGCCCAGGAGAGGCGTGTTCTGGGAGGACGTCACAGCGCTCCCCCCCCACCCCCCAGCAATGGACTGTTCCTGGTGTCCTCGTATACAATGCAGGTCTATGGAACCTCTGGGTATGATGATGTCACAGTGTGCGGGGAACTCAGAGGAAGACGTTCAGTCCAGGGGGAGGAGCTAGAACACCTGTGGGGGGGGAGGGGGGGTATTGGGTTAACAATTGGTGTAGTGAGCGGGATGAGGAGAGCACTGAGGAGCAAATAACTCTGTGAAGAGGGGGGGGGGGGGCAGGGAGCCCATCTTTTTTTTTTTTTTTTGGTCCTCCAGCTGACTGTTAGCAGTTACATTGTTTTGGGGTCTCTCTGTGGACTACAGAGCCCCTCCCCCTATGCTGTAGAGAGAGGAAGGGGTGTGTCCTGTACAGTAAGTGAGCGTTGTCACCCTAGGACAGGAAGTCTTATGGCAGGATCCCGGATCGCACCCTCAGGTTAGGTTGGGGTGTGGGGGGGTCCTGGGGTTATCCCCCCCCCCCGTGTACCCATCATGTCTGTCCTCAGGATTCCTCCAATCTCTGTATCTGCCGGTTCTGATCCTCAACCCCCGTCCAGAAAACCTCTTCAACCTGAAGTTCGCGGCCAAAGAACTTCTCCGGAACGCCAAGAAATGTGAGAAGGAGGAGAAGGCGGAGAAAGCCAAAATCAAGAAGGTCAGAGAAAGGGGCGTTCACCGCACTATTATTTATTATTATTATTATTATTGTTATTATTTATATTATTTATTATTATTATTATTTATATTATTTATTATTATTATTATTTATAATATTTATTTATATTATTTGTTATTATTTATTATTATTATTATTTATATTTATTATTATTAATTATTATTTATTATTTACATTATTTATTATTATTCTATTTATTATTATTTATATTATTATTATTTATTATTATTTACATTATTTATATTATTTATTATTCATATTGTTGTTGTTGTTGTTATTATTATTATTTATATTATTATTGTTATTATTATTCATTTTATTGTTATTATTATTATGGTTTTAGATAATGTTTTTTATGATTATTTTTTTTAGAATATAGAATTTATTATTATTTTATGATCTATTTAATATAATTATAAAATTATATTTGTGTTATTATTCATAGTCATAGACACTCAGGACAATTTTATTATTATTATTATACATAGTACAGTGTCAGACGTTGTTATTATTATTTTTTATCATATATATTATTTTTACAATCCTATAATTTTATATAATATTTTTTTATAATATAAAATATTCTGTTGGTAGTATTATTCATAGTCGGGTATTAGACACTCAGGACTTATTATTAATATATATTACCAGGTAGCACCTGGGATGATGTATGGTAATACATAGTTGGGTATCGGATGATGTAGGGTGGTAATAATACATACAGGTGTGCTCATAAGTTTACACCCCCTGGCAGAATTTATCATTTCTTGGCCATTTGTCAGAGGATATGAATGATAACAGAAAATCTTCTCTCTCACTCATGGTTGGTGATTGGCTGAAGCCATTTATTATCAATCAGCTGTCTTTACTCTTTTTATATCATAATGACAACAGAAACTCCCCAAATCGCCCTGATCAAAAGTTTACACACCCCAGTGATTTTGGCCTGATAACATGCACACAGGGTGACACAAAGGGGTTTGAATGGCTGTTAAAGGTCCCCATCCCCCCCTGTGATCTGTGAGTGTGTATAAAAGGTCAATGAGTTTCTGGACTCCTGACCGACCCTTCCATCCTCCATCCAGTGCTGCACTGACAGACCCTTCCATCCTCCATCCAGTGCTGCACTGACAGACCCTTCCATCCTCCATCCAGTGCTGCACTGACAGACCCTTTCATCCTCCATCCAGTGCTGCACTGACAGACCCTTCCATCCTCCATCCAGTGCTGCACTGACAGACCCTTCCATCCTCCATCCAGTGCTGCACTGACAGACCCTTCCATCCTCCATCCAGTGCTGCACTGACAGACCCTTCCATCCTCCATCCAGTGCTGCACTGACAGACCCTTCCATCCTCCATCCAGTGCTTTTCTGGATTCTGAGTCATGGGGAAAGCAGAAGAATTGTCTGTGGGAGGTGCGGGAAAATGTAGCTGAATTGTATAAAACAGGAAAGAGATATAAGAAGATATCCAAGGAATTGGGAGGCCAATCAGCAGAGTTCAAACTCTAATCAAGAAGAGGAAAATGAGGAGTTCTGGTGAAACCAAACCACGGTCAGGAAGACCAACCGAGATTTCAGCCACAACTGCCAGGAAAATTATTCAGGATGCAAAGAAAAACCCAGAAATAACTTCAGGTGAAATCCAGGACTCTCTGATAACATGGGGGGGGGGGGGGGGGGGGGCTGTGTCAGGAGGCCCCTGAAGAAAGATGGGCTGCATGGTCGAGTCACCAGAAGAAAGCCATTACTACGTGTGACGGGGGTCACTTTGGTTGGGGGGCTGTGGAACACAGCTTACCTTAAGGAGGTTGGGAAATTCCTCTCTCATCCCCCTAGGCTCCTCTTATGTGTAAGTTCCCTGTGTCTATTAGGGGCTCAGGGTGACCAAGGAAATGATGGACTTAATGGACACAGAATATGGTTTGGATTCCTCAAATGGGAGAATAATAATTATCACCCGTATATCTCAGAGAATATATGAAGACTCCGGGCCTAGCTGCCTATTACCAATAAGGCTTCACACAGTCAGACTCCTAGCAGATGTTACCATCAGCTCACCCACCGCTCTTCCACACCTCCTAATTATTCTGATTTACACTTCTAATAATGTGTAATTTTGTATTGCGTTTTAGCCTTGTGGCCGGCAGTCTGGTCCTCCAGTCTGGTGTAAGAGTTAATTAGCATGTTAATGATAATAACCTTGTATAGATGGGATTAGCCATGAGTCAGCTGTACCTCGTTATCTCACCATTGTGTGATGTTTTGGGTAAATATTCGGCTCATTGTTCATGTAGTGACTGACATACTTCTCAAGTATATAAAAGTCTGTTTCTTCTTCAATAAAGAGTTAGTTGTTTTCAGACACATACAAGCTAAGTTGTCGGTTACCTTTGTAAGGAGGGCGGCTGGAATATCTGATATCTATGTTCAGACTGGAGGAAGCCGTATACTGACTGAAGCCCACAAGTATGTTGTGGGTCGGCGGTCTCATTACACTACGCAAATGCCACAAAGTATCCCGCTTACACTACACCAAACAGCACAGAGACAGGCCTCAAACCTTCTACCACAAAGTATCCCGCTTACACTATGCCAAACGGCACAGAGACAGGCCTCAAACCTTCTACCACAAAGTATCCCGCTTACACTACACCAAACAGCACAGAGACAGGCCTCAAACCTTCTACCACAAAGTATCCCGCTTACACTACACCAAACAGCACAGAGACAGGCCTCAAACCTTCTACCACAAAGTATCCCGCTTACACTACACCAAACAGCACAGAGACAGGCCTCAAACCTTCTACCACAAAGTATCCGCTTACACTACGCCAAACAGCACAGAGACAGGCCTCAAACCTTCTACCACAAAGTATCCCGCTTACACTACACCAAACAGCACAGAGACAGGCCTCAAACCTTCTACCACAAAGTATCCGCTTACACTACACCAAACAGCACAGAGACAGGCCTCAAACCTTCTACCACAAAGTATCCCGCTTACACCACACCAAACAGCACAGAGACAGGCCTCACACCTTCTACCACAAAGTATCCCGCTTACACTACACCAAACAGCACAGAGACAGGCCTCAAACCTTCTACCACAAAGTATCCCGCTTACACTACACCAAACAGCACAGAGACAGGCCTCAAACCCTCTACCACAAAGTCATCTGAAGTGAGGAGACTAAAATTGGGCTTTGTGGCCACAACCGTAAACGTTACATTTGGAGAGGAGACAACAAGGCCTATGATGAAAGGTCCACCATTCCTACTGTGAAACACGGTGGTGGATTGCCGATGGTTTGGGGATGTGTGAGCTACAAAAGGCACAGGAAATTTGGTCAGAATTGATGGAAAGATGAATGCAGAATGTTATCAAAAAATACCGGAGGAAAATTTGCGTTCATCAGCCCGGAAGCTGTGCATGGGACGTACTTGGACATTCCAACATGACAATGACCCTAAACACAAGGCCAAGTCCACCTGTCATTGGCTACAGCAGAATAAAGTGAAGGTTCTGGAGTGGTCATCTCAGTCTCCTGACCTCCATATCTGAGAAGATAAAGAGCCTCATCCACAAATCCCACAAAACTCTTCAATCTGTCATTGATGGTAAAGGGGGCAATACACGCTATTAAGAACTGGGGGGTGTAAACTTTTCATCGGGGTGATTTGGGGAGTTTCTGTTGCCATTATGATATAAAAAGAGTAAAGACAGCTGATTGATAATAAATGGCTTCAGCCAATCACCAACCATGACCTTTTATACACACACACTCACAGATCACAGGGGAGGATGGGGACCTTTTAATAGCCATTCAACCCCTTTGTGTCACCTTGTGTGCATGTTATCAGGCCAAAATCACCGGGGTGTGTAAACTTTTGATCAGGGTGATTTGGGGAGTTTCTGTTGTCATTATGATATAAAAAGAGTAAAGACAGCTGATTGATAATAAATGGCTTCAGCCAATCACCAACCATGAGTGAGAGAAAAGTTTTTCTGTTATTCATATTCTCTGAGAAATGGCCAAGAAATCATAAATTCTACCAGGGTGTGTAAACTTATGAGCACAACTGTAGTTGGGTATCGGACGCCCAGGTTGATGTAGGGTGGTAATACCTTGGTAGTAATAGTTGGATATCAGACGCTTTGTATTTTTCCTCTGTGACTGTTGCTGAGTTTTGTTGATTTTCCTCTCTGCAGGCGATTCAGAAGGGGAACACGGAGATCGCTCGCATACACGCCGAGAACGCCATCCGGCAGAAGAATCAGGGCATAAACTTCCTGCGGATGAGCGCCAGAGTGGACGCGGTAGCGGCGAGAGTGCAGACAGCGGTCACTATGGGGAAGGTATGCTGGGTGCTGCTATTTCACAATAATAGTAATCCGGCCTTTCCCAACCTTTTACCCCAGAGGAACCCTTAAAAATAATGTTCAGGTCTAGAGGACCCCCTGCTAAAACCAGATTGGAGGTCCGTGGGTAAAATGCTTCTTACAATTGTTGGAAGACTTTCTCCCCTTACAGTATTCATCAAAATATTACCCGTACAGATCATTCATGTCAGGTAACTGGCTCTACCAAGAGGTGGTGGCCCCGGAACTATGGAGGCATCAAATGGGAGGTCAATCAGCCGCAGCTCAAGGAACTCCTAGCCACCTCTGGAGGAACCCTGGTTGGGAATGGCTGGTCAGAATGTGACCACTGGTTCTTCCAAGTGGTGTTGCCCTCAGATTTATGTGGGCACTTCAGATAGGAGGCCAATTAGCAGTGTTAATTTTGGCAGCAAATTTCAGTTTAGTTTTAGTCCTAGTCTTTTGACTAAAATGCCATTTTAGTTTTAGTTGTATTTTAGTAAACTAAAATGGTGTTAATTTAGTCGACGAAATAAACACTGCCAGTTAGTCAGTGATCAAGGAAACTCGATCAGTCTCCATCCCAATTTCCATTCAACCCAGGTTCAGAAAGGTTGGTGCCATGCCACTGGTTCTTCCAAGTGGTTTTGACCCTCGATTTATGAAGGAAGCCACAACTCAAGGGACCCTTGGCAACCTCTAGACCAGTGGTTCTCAACTCCGATCCTTGGGACCCACCAACAGGCCAGGTTTGCAAGATAACTAAATTGCATCACAGGTGATCTCATTTGCTGCTCAGTGATTGCAGTTTTCTAGTCTGCATCTCCCCAAGGTAATACTTAAAGCAGAGTTCCTCCCTGGGAATACTTTTTTTAATAAAAATCCCCCCCGGGACAGTCAGGGGTAGTACATTCCACAATGGATGCCTCTGATCTGTCCCGGGTCGCACTTACCTTTTAGGAGAAATACTTACCTTGAAAAAGTATTGTCCAGCGCTGCCATCTCAGGTGTGGGCAGCTTGAAGCCAGCGCGATCCTCTTCTGCGTCCTCTTCTGTCTTCTTCGGTCCCACGATGCACTGCACCGGCCCCGCCGTCGCTTCCGGTGCCACAGCGTCATCCCTCCACAGCTTCTGGGCATGCCCAGAGCTGTTTAGAAGGGAATGACGCACGCGCCCCGGAACTGACATCGGGGGCGGTGCAGGTGCAATGATTCCTGGGAGCGATGATGTTCAGCTCTCAGGAATCATTGCAAATGCCAGGAAGTGACGAATCACCGTGGCCGCCGAGGGGAGGAAGAAGGAAGTAAGGTAAGTATATTTTCTCTACAAGGTAAGTAAAAAAAAAAAAAAAAAATTGCGATTATCCATTTGTTTTTCAGGTGACCCGGAGAAGATGGAGGTAAGTATAAATTTAGGGTGGAACTCCACTTTAAAATCTGGCCTGTTAGTGGGTCCTGAGGACCGGAGTTGAGAACCACTGCTCTAGAGGAACCCTAGGATTCCACAGAACCCTGTTTGGGATTGGCTGTTCAGAAAGATTATTGGTGCCATTCCACTTATTTTTCCAAGTGGTGTTGAGCCCAGAACTACAAAGACAGCCATAACTCAAGGAGCCTTTAGCAACCTCTGAAGGAACCCTAGGGTTCCATGAAAGCTTGGTTTTGAATGGCTGTTCTGAAAAATTATTGGTGCCATTTAGGGATGCACCGAAATTTCGGCAACCAAAATTTTCAGCTGAAAAGGGCTTATTCCATTTCGGCCGAAAATGGGTTGAAGATGCCGATATTAAAGATGGCCGGCGCAGCGCAGGTTTCAAAAGACCCGCCTCTGGCCGGTGGCCCGCCTCCCGGTGATGTCACTACTACTGCGATCTGTGCATGAATGAACTAACACACCAGGCGGGCGGGCGGTAATAGCTATAACTATGTGAGCCTTCACTTCACTTCCCTGTCAGGCGGGTATCTCCTCTGACAGGGAAGTGAAGCTCTCACATAGTTATAGCTATTAGCGGCCGCCCGGTGTGTCAGTTCATTCATGCACAGATCGTAGTGGTAGTGACATCACAGGGAGGCGGGCCGCCGGCAAGAGGCACATCTTTTGAAAGGAAGGACATCGGAGGAGCAGAGTAAGGGACGCTGAGCCGGGGGGGGGAGGGGTTGTACTGCCGAGAGGGACGCTGGGGGGGGGGGGAGGGTGTACACTGCCGAGAGGGACGCTGAGGCAGGGGGGGGGGTGGGTGTACTGCCAAGAGGGACGCTGGGGGGGGTGTACTGCCGAGAGGGACGCTGAGGCAGGGGGGGGGGTGGAGGGTGTACTGCCAAGAGGGACGCTGGGGGGGGGGGTGTACTGCCGAGAGGGACCTTGGGGGGGGGGGGGGGGGGAGGGTGTACTGCCGAGAGGGACGCTGAGGCGGGGGGGGGGAGGGTGTACTGCCGAGAGGGACGCTGAGGCGGGGGGGGGGAGGGTGTACTGCCGAGAGGGACGCTGAGGCAGGGGGGGGGGGAGGGGGTTTACTGCTGAGAGGGACCTTGGGGGGGGGGGGGTTTGTACTGCCGAGAGGGACGCTGGGGGGGGGGGGGTTTGTACTGCCGAGAGGGACGCTGGGGGGGGGGGGGGGTGTACTGCCGAGAGGGACGCTGAGGCGGGGGGGGGGGGGGGAGCAGAGTCGAGCTTACCAATGGTATCTAGTATTTTGCAGCATGAGGGGGTTAATGTATTGTCACTGCTGGTCACTCATCTATTAGTGACCGACCAGTGGCAGTTAATTAACCCCTTTGTGCTGCATTAGTGCAACCAGTATCAGTTCAACCACTGTTAATTAACACTGATACTGGTTGCACTAATGCAGCACAAAGGGGTTAATTAACTGCCACTGGTCGGTCACTAATAGATGAGTGACCAGCAGTGACAATACATTAACCCCCTCATGCTGCATAATACAAATACCAATGGTAATTAAATGAACCTCTTGCCAACCCATCACAGTACATATACATTACATATTCTGTGACAGGGTGGCAGTGACAGGGTGGCAGTGACAGGGGTACGTCGCTGCCTGTTTTTGGTGAATGCCCCTCTTCTATATAATTTAAAATTATTTGGGGGAAAAAGTCATTTTCGGTTTCAGTTTTGGTTTTTGGCCAAGGGCATCCTGCATTTTTGGTTTCGGCCCAGAATTTTCATTTCGGTGCATCCCTAGGTGCCATGCCATTGGTTTTTCCAAGTGGTGTTGACCCTGGAACTGGGCGGGCACTTTCAGATAGGAGGTAATTTAGTCCGTTGAAGGTACTCCTCACCACCTCTGGAGGAACCCTGGTTGGAAATGGCTGAGAAGAAAGATTGTTGGTGCTATGCCACTGGTTATTCCAAGTAGGATTGACCCTGGAACTATGAACCCAGCCATAGCTCAAGGCTCCCTTAGCTCTGGAGGAACCCTAGGATTCCATAGAACCCTGGTGGGGATTGGCTGATCAGAAAGATTATTGATGCTGTGCCATTGGTTTTTCCAAGTGGTGCTGACCCTGGAACTATGAAGGCAGCCACAGCTCAAGGGACCTCTAGCAACTTCTGGGGAAACCCTAGGATACCATGAAACCCTGGTTGGGATTGGCTGATGAGAAAGATTGGTGCCATTCCATTGGTTTCTCCAACTTTTCCAAGTGATGTTGACTCCGGAACTATGAAGGCAGCCACAGCTCATGGAACCCTTCACTCTAGAGGAACCCTAGGGTTCCACAGAGCCTTGGTTGGGAATGGCTGATCAGTAAGATTGGTGCCATTCCACTGGTTTTTCTTTGTGGCGTTGACCCTGGAACTATGCGGCAACCTTCAGATGGGAGGTCAATTAGTCACAGCTCAGGAAACCTCTGGGGGAACCCTAGGGTACAATGAAACCCTGGTTAGGAAAGGATGAGCAGAAAGATTATTGGTGCTATGCCACTGGTTTTTCCAAGTGATGTTGATCCCGGGACTATGAAGGCAGCCACAACTCGAGGAACCTCTGGAGGAACCCTGGTTGGGATTGGCTGATCGGAAAGACTATTGGTGCCATTTCCCTGGTTCTTCCATGTGGTATTGACTTCTAACTATGTGGGCACCTTTTCAGATGGGAGGCCAATTAGTCACAGCTCAAGGAACCCCTAGCAACCTGTGGAGGAACCCTGGTTGGAAATGTCCGTTGTAGACCTATAGCAATCCCTCCATTTCCTTAAGTGGGTCTAATGATCTGGGAAATGTCCGATATTATCCCCACCCCCACTATTGATATCACTTCCAGATAAAACAAGAAGAACCTTTATGTACTGGCTGAGAAGGACATGGAACTAGGCTGACTAGTGGGGTATGGGGGGGGGGGGGGTTTATGTGGAAGTATCTTATTTTGCATGAATTATAAAGAAATCTCAATCCCTCCTCTTTGAATATTTAATGTTTCTATAATTCTGTAACATTCCAATGAATGATTTAGGATTTATGTTCTGTTGTATATTGGTGGGGGCACCTGAGTCCCGGAATTCTTTTATAATTCTATACTCCACGATGGTGCAGTTTTCTCCTGGTGACGATCAGCCGGCGGGTGTCGGGGCCCCCGGGTGTGTCGGTGCCCCCAGGTGTGTCGGTGCCCCCGGGTGTGTCGGTGCCCCCGGGTGTGTCGGTGCCCCCGGGTGTGTCGGTGCCCCCGGGTGTGTCGGTGCCCCCGGGTGTGTCAGGGGTCCCCGGGTGTGTTGGGGCCCCCGGGTGTGTCGGGGCCCCCAGGCATGCAGCTGTATATTTGGTGCCTTTCTTGTCTTCGTACAATGCAGCTGAAAAGTCCTTCTTTCCATGAGCGATGTCTCCTGAGATCTCCATGTGATTGGGCGGTGCGCTGGAAATAATCTTCCCCTCAGGATCTCATCAGATAAAACTTCTGCTACTTCTACAAACACAACCACAGCCGGCGGTGATCTCTCCTAGAAGGCGGCAGATGTTCCGGGTTTATCGGGCGGTTAGGGAAGCTTTATGGCAATGTTTATGGCGGAGGGCGGAATTATCTGTCCCAGCCACTCTTCTGTCACACAATTCACTGCCAATTGTAAAGAGTTCCTCCTCGGTATGTATGGGGATTCCCCGGAGGGAGGGGAAGTCTGAGATCCAATCACTTTCTGCAGTAAATGAAGTGATCTATAATGTATGAGGAGGCCGGGTACAGCCCAAGGGGCCCCGGGGAGAAATCTCCAACATGGAGGCTGAGAGAACCGTCATAGATTGTGAATATTAGAGAACGAGACAGACGCAGCTCAGATCATGTATGACACACGCCTTCTTCTTCCAGGGACCCCCCCCCACCCCCAATGATATAAAGATCTATATAGAGGAATCAGGACCTCCTTCCTCCTGCTGGGGACCCCTCTAGTGATATAAAGATCTATATAGAGGAATCAGGACCCCCTTTCCTCCTGCTGGGGACCCCTCTAGTGATATAAAGATCTATATATATATATATATATATATATATATATATGAGAAGAATAGGGACCTCCTTCATTTGTGATTCGTCTCCTATTTCTTCCAGGTCACCAAGTCGATGGCCGGAGTGGTGAAGTCGATGGACGCCACATTGAAGAGTATGAACCTGGAGAAGGTGAGTCGGTCGGTCGGAGGAAATTCTCCGGTGTGTAAAGATTTTTATTTCCCTGGAGATCTCATCCGGACTTTCCTCCTCCATTGTAGATCTCCGCCTTAATGGACAAATTTGAACATCAGTTTGAGACCCTCGATGTTCAGACCCAACATATGGAGGACACCATGAGCAGCACAACGACACTAACTACCCCACAGGTAACAACTAACTACCCCACAGGTAACAACTAACTACCCCACAGGTAACAACTAACTACCCCACAGGTAACAACTAACTACCCCACAGGTAACGTCTAATCTTCTGAGTATAGGAACTGTATGTCTGCCTGATCTCTGTGTGCAGTCCCTGATCTCTGACTGATCTCTGTGTGCGGTCCTTGATCTCTGACTGATCTCTGTATGTAGTCCCTGATCTCTGACTGATCTCTGTATGTAATGACTGATCTCTGTATGCAGTGGGAGGTCTCTGTATGCAGTGGGAGGTCTCTGTATGCAGTGGGAGGTCTCTGTGTGCGGTGGGAGGTCTCTTGCTGATCTCTGACTGATCTCTGTATGCAGTGGGAGGTCTCTGTGTGCGGTGGGAGGTCTCTGTGTGCGGTGGGAGGTCTCTGTGTGCGGTGGGAGGTCTCTGTGTGTGGTGGGAGGTCTCTGTGTGTGGTGGGAGGTCTCTGTGTGCGGTGGGTGGTCTCTTGATGATCTCTGTGGGAGGTCTCTGTGTGCGGTGGGAGGTCTCTGTGTGCGGTGGGAGGTCTCTGTGTGCTGTGGGAGGTCTCTGGCTGATCTCTGTGGGTGGTGTCTGTGTGCGGTGGGCGTGGCTCTTCTCGCTGTGTGTATATATAGGAGTATATAGAGGGGAGATGTGAACGATCGTCTCTCTCATTTCAGGGTCAGGTGGATAATCTATTACAGGAAATGGCGGATGAAGCCGGGTGAGTCATTCTTCTTCTGATTTAGAATCTGATCTGTCGTCCCCCCCCAGTATGGGGAAATAGAAACTCTCTGGCTGGATAGAGGGGGTCCTGCGAGGGGTGCGATAGTCTGAGACCCCCCCCCCTTAACCGAATCGGAGACTTCTACAGCTGCCAGGACCCTCCCCCTATTCCTCCATAAGGGGGTCTCCCTACACCCCTCTATTAATGTTCAGCCATACAAGGCGCCATTGTTTTCAGGATTTCCCTCTGTGGTAATAACTAAGGCAGGAAAACTCATCAAATAATGGAAATCCTGAAAACATGACCTGCTGGGGGTACTGGAGGACGGGGTGCAGTTCCCAGCCCCTCCCCCTATTCTCTCTGTTCTCCTCCTCATACACCACAAATATTGTCTGCCTATATTGGGGCAGCTTTGGAGAACCCCCCCCTCTACAGCTCAGACTCCTCCCCCTAATCTATAAAGGGGGTCCCGCCTCTCTACAGACCTTTTAAAAATGTCCCTCTGTACAGGGGCAGCTTTGGAGAACCCCCCCCCCCCCCACAGCTCAGACTCCTCCCCCTAATCTTCTATAGAGGGCCCCGCCTCCCTACAAACCATCAATGTCCCTCTGTATAGGGGCAACTTTGGGCCCCCCCACCCCATATCTGTATAATATTGTTACACAGTCTCTGAAATAAGAACTGTCTGTTCTGTGGTCGCAGCCAATGCCCAGCTTGCAGCGGTCAGTTTGCAGTGCAGTTCCCAATCTGATTGGCTGAATGTCCGTCACTCATATGTTTGTCTTTCTGTTTCCAGACTCGACTTGAACATGGAGCTTCCTCAGGGACAGACGGGATCTGTAGGGACCAGCGTGGCATCTACAGAACAGGTGACACCTCTTCCTCCTTCATAGAACAGTGACACCTGGTGGTCATCTTCCAGGATGGCATATAAGGGATGTGACTCCGCCCACCAGATAGGAAATCCCCCCCCCTCCCCCTTAGAAACCTCTTCACTGCTTCAGAGGAAGGCTCCTCCCCCTGTTCATGTATATAGCAGGGTGTGCACAGGCCCCCCCCTCCCAGCTGATTCCCTTCTGTGAAGCTCCACTCTGCATGTCAGTGAATGCACCCAGTGATCCCTATTCCAATCCTTACTAGTAACCAATAGGAGCATTTTGAATTCATCTGTACCTTATTGCCAGGTTTTTAAAGTGGTCATGTGACCGCAGCTCCCCCTGTATCTGTGCTAAAATGGGGAGGGGCATGTTCCCATCATCCAGCCAGTCATGTGTCATCTAATCATCCCTTGGTGGTCGATCAGTAGGGCGGGGGACTTCGGTGGGGTCAGCAGGGCTGGGGGCGGCGGTGGATCACAGTCAGATTGATGGGTTGCTGACCCCGCATTAGGAAGAAGCAGACACTCTGAGACTGCACCATGTTGACAGTCCAGATGTGGGAGGAGCTTACATTATCAAATAACTCGGATATACAGCTCTCTGCTCCTCTGCCATTTATTTACAGAAGATAAAAGCGGAGATAAGTGTCTCCTGAGACTGGGATAATGGCAGTAAACTGCGCAGCTGTGAAACATAGAATGTGTCGGCAGATAAGAACCATTTGGCCCATCTAGTCTGCCCAATATATCTGAATCCTATGAATAGTCCCTGGCCCTATCTTATATGAAGGATAGCCTTATGCCTACCCCATGCATGCTTAAACTCCTTCACTGTATTTGCAGCTACCACTTCTGCAGGAAGGTTATTCCATGCATCCACTACTCTCTCAGTAAAGTAATACTTCCTCATATTACTTTTAAACCTTTGCCCCTCTAATTTAAAACTGTGTCCTCTTGTGGTAGTTTTTCTTCTTTTAAATATGCTCTCCTCCTTTACCGAGTTGATTCCCTTTATGTATTTAAAGGTTTCTATCATATCCCCTCTGTCTCTTCTTTCTTCCAAGCTATACATGTTAAGGTCCTTTAACCTTTCCTGGTAAGTTTTTTCCTGCAATCTATGTACTAGTTTAGTAGCTCTTCTCTGAACTCTCTCTAGAGTATCTATATCCTTCTGGAGATATGGCCTCCAGTACTGCGCACAATACTCCAAGTGAGGTCTCACCAGTGTTCTGTACAGCGGCATAAGCACTTCTCTCTTTCTACTGCTTATACCTCTCCCTATACATCCAAGCATTCTGCTGGCATTTCATGCTGCTCTATTACATTGTCTTCCCACCTTTAAGTCTTCTGAAATAATTACTCCTAAATCCCTTTCCTCAGATACTGAGGTCAGGACTGTGTCAAATATTCTATATTCTGCCCTTGGGTTTTTACGCCCCAGGTGCATTATCTTGCACTTATCCACATTAAATTTCAGTTGCCAGAGTTCTGACCATTCTTCTAGTTTTCCTAAATCCTTTTCCATTTGGCGTTTCCCTCCAGGAACATCAACCCTGTTACATATCTTTGTGTCATCAGCAAAAAGACAAACCTTACCATCGAGGCCTTTTGCAATATCACTTATGAAGATATTAAACAAAATTGGTCCCAGTACAGATCCCTGAGGTACCCCACTGGTAACATGACCTTGTTCTGAATGTTCTCCATTGACTACAACCCTCTGTTGTCTGTCACTCAGCCACTGCCTAATCCACTCAACAATATGGGAGTCCATGCTCAATGACTGCAGTTTATTGATAAGTCTTCTATGTGGGACAGTGTCAAAAGCCTTACTAAAATCTAGATATGCAATGTCTACTGCACCTCCACCGTCTATTATTTTAGTCACCCAGTCAAAAAAATCTATAAGATTTGTTTGACATGATCTCCCTGAAGTAAACCCATGTTGTTTTTCATCTTGCAATCCATGGGATTTAAGATGTTCCACAATCCTATCCTTTAATAGGGTTTCCATTAATTTGCCTACTATTGATGTCAGACTCACTGGTCTATAGTTGCTCGATTCCTCCCTACTACCTTTCTTGTGAATGGGCACGACATTTGCCAATTTCCAATCTTCCGGGACGACTCCTGTTACTAATGATTGGTTAAATAAATCTGTTAATGGTTTTGCCAGCTCACCACTAAGCTCTTTTAATAATTTTGGGTGTATCTCATCAGGACCCTGTGACTTATTTGTCTTCACTTTAGACAGCAATCTTAGAACGTCTTCCTCTGTAAAGACACATGCATCAAACGATTCATTAGTCATCCTTTCAAGTGGAGGTCCTTCTCCTTCTTTTTCTTCTGTAAAAACTGAACAGAAGTATTCATTAAGGCAGTCGGCTATCCCTTTATTCTCTTCTACATACCTTCCGTCCTTTGTTTTTAATTTAGTTATTCCTTGTTTTAATTTCCTTTTTTCATTTATATATCTGAAGAATGTCTTATCCCCCTTTTTCATAGACTGAGCTAGTTTTTCTTCTGCCTGCGCTTTAGAAGTTCTTATAACTTGCTTGGCCTCTTTCTGCCTAATCTTGTAGATTTCCTTATCTTCATTGCTCTGGGTTTTTTTATAATTACAAAATGCTAGCTTTTTATTTTTAATGATTTGGGCCACTTCTGCTGAGTACCACAGTGGTCTCTTCCTTTTTTTGCTTTTACTGACAAGTCTAATGCAATTTTCTGTTGCCTTCAATAATGCACCTTTTAAGTAGTCCCATTTCTCCTGGACTCCATGTAATCCGTTCCAGTCTGATAAGGACTCATTTATGACTAATTTCATTTTTGAAAAGTCTGTTTTTCTAAAATCTAAAACTTTTTTGTTTTTGTGTGGTGTGACTCTTTCACAGTTCTTATATTAAACCACACTGACTGGTGATCACTAGATCCCAAGGTTTCGCCTACAAGGACATCATATACCGAATCCCCATTTGTGAATACCAAATCCAAAATGGCCTCCCTCCGGGTTGGCTCCTCAACCACTTGTTGCAGAGACAACCCCAGTAGGGAATTTGGAATATCTGTACTCCTGGTAGAACTTGCTATTTTGGTTTTCCAGTTTATATCTGGAAGATTGAAATCTCCCATAATGATAACTTCTCCTTTCATTGTCATTTTAGCTATTTCTTCAACTAGTAGATCATCTAGTTCTTTGACTTGACCAGGTGGTCTATATATCACACCTACACGAGTTACTGCATGATTAGCAAACTGCAACGTAACCCAAACTGACTCTATGTTGGCTTCACCAACTTGTATTAGGTTAGATTTAATGCTATCTTTCACATACAGGGCCACTCCTCCTCCTTTCTTGCCTTCTCTGTCTCTTCTGTATAAAGAGTACCCTGGTATGGTTATGTCCCAGTCATTTCTTTCATTAAACCATGTTTCCGTAACAGCCACTAAATCTACATTCTCAGATTCCATTATTGACCCAAGTTCATTGATTTTTTTACCTAAACTGCGAGCATTTGTAGACAGGACTCTGAGCTTATCATTTCTTAACCTCTGTGCTTCTGACCTGTTCTGGCATTGTTTCGGGGGGCAATTGGACTCTTGTAATTCCACTCTTTTGCCCCCCCCCCCCCTTCCTAGTTTAAATACTCTTTCGCAAATTCTTGGAGTTGTTCACTAAGTACATTTGTTCCTTTGAGAGAAAGATGCAAACCATCTTTTTTGTACAGTTCCTTTCTATTCCAAGTAGAGCTATCATGAGAAACAAAGCCAAATCCTTGCTCTTGACACCATTTACTAAGCCATATGTTGAACTCCTTTATGCGCCTCTGCCTATCATTCTGAACATTATGCACAGGCAGAACTTCAGAAAATGAAATGGTGGATGCAAAATCCTGTACGTCATTACCAAGTGTGATAAAAGATTTTTTCACCTCTGACACTTCATTGCAAGCCAGGTCATTTGTCCCTAGATGGACAATAACATCCACGTCCCCTTCCTGCTTTGCTTGCTTAACAATATTAATAATACGTCTTCTATCTCGTCTAGAAGTAGCACCAGGGAGACATCTCACAAAACCATTTTCTTTAAGCTCCACACTTCTTATGATTGAATCACCCAGCAACAGCTGCTTCCTTTGAGACTTCACTTTATCTTTTTTGTCCTTGGCTGCAGTCTTGCATACATTAGACATAGGAGTCGATGGTTTCTCACCCTCTGTGCTTGAGTCCATATCCATGTTGTCCTTACATTCTGAGAGTGCTGCAAATGAATTTTGGAGAACCACCGACTGTGGGACTTGTCTTCTATCCACCACTCTAAATCTTCCAGAACCTACAGTAGCCCATCTGCCATTTCTGGGGGTCCTCTGTGGCAGTGGCATTGCAGCAGTCCCAGCTGGAGTTTGTTTAACAGATAATTTAAATATCTCTGATTTCAAAAATGCAATTTCCTGCTGCAGTAAGGAGAATTGTCTACAGATCTGACAGCATCCGAATCTCCAAAGAGTGGAACATGAAATAAATGCAAAACAATTCCTGCACTGAACCAAGTCTGCCATTTTAAAGAGGAGAAAAAAAAAATTGTAAATTTAAGTCAAACAAATCTTACCTTTTTTTTTTTTTTTTTTTTTTTTTTTTTTTTTTTCCACCTTCCAGCCTACCTCCTGACTATCTCCTGCAATATCTCTTCACTGTACTTAAATGTTGTACTTGAATGGAGTACTTGCAGCTAATAAATTAGGCCAGCTAATTAGTATGTCTTTATATATATATATATATACACACTCCTTCACAGCTCCTCCCCCAGCAACAAATGTAACACCTTAATGGGCTAGTCTCATTAGCAAATGCACAATAGCAAACACCTGACCAAATTCCTTTCCTCTTCTCAAGCAATGGTCAGCAAAAAATACACAGATGAGTCAGTTGCAAACTCCAAGCCAATCTCTTTCAGTATCTCTTCAATTTCTTCAGTCTCCTGCAATATCTCTTCACTGTACTTAAAATGTTGTACTTGAATGGTGTACTTGCAGCTAATAAATTAACACACACCCTCATTTCACATCCAGCTTGTTAAACTTCCACTTCTGTCCACTTTTATCTTCTGTATATAAATGGCAGTGGGGCGGAGTGCTGTAAATGGCAGTAGGGCAGAGTGGTGTATATAAATGGCAGTGGGGCGGAGTGGTGTATATAAATGGCAGTGGGGCGGAGTGGGTTATATAAATGGCAGTGGAGTATATCTCCGTTATCTGATCATGTCTGCAGATCATCGCTCCGGACTGCCAATATATCCATGGCTCAGACGCAGAGCCAGGCCGAGGGGTAGGCAGAAGGGGAAGATTCCTTGGGCCCTTCAGCTGAAGGAGGGTGGGGGACAGAAAGACCAGGGCCTGCAAACTTCACAGCTCATGGGCAGGGGGCGTACTTTGAACTTTACACCTGGGTTTGGTAATGGTCTTGGCCTGGCACTGCTTGTATGTGTTCCTGTGCCCTCCATCTCTCCCCCAGGACCCCCATTTTCTGTTTCCACTTATTTTTCTCACTTCTTTCACTCCCCTGTGTTTTTACATGGCTCTGCTCCGCGGGGTAGGAGCTGGGCAAGGATAGGCAGGGCTGGACGAAAAATGGCGTAGCTGGGTGAGGAAAGGCGTGGCTGGGCAGGCAGAAGTGGGGCTGGACGAGAATAGGCAAGGCTGGATAGGCAGAGGTGGGGCTGGACGAGAATAGGCAGGGCTGGATAGGCAGAGGTGGGGCTGGACGAGAATAGGCAGGGCTGGATAGGCAGAGGTGGGGCTGGACAAGAATAGGCAGGGCTGGATAGGCAGAGGTGGGGCTGGACGAGAATAGGCAGGGCTGGATAGGCAGAGGTGGGGCTGGGCGATTATAGACAGGGCTGGATAGGCAGAGGTGGGGCTGGGCGAGCCTAGGCAGGGCTGGATAGGCAGAGGTGGGGCTGGGCGAGAATAGGCAGAGGTGGGGCAGGGCTGCATAGGCAGAGTTGGGGCTGGGCGAGCCTAGGCAGGGCTAGATAGGAAGAGATGGGGCTGGGCGAGCCTAGGCAGGGCTGTATAGGCAGAGGTGGGGCTTGGCAAGCCTAGGCAGGGCTGGATAGGCAGAGGTAGGGCTGGGCGAGGATAGGCAGGGCTGGGCAAGCCTAGGCAGGGCTGGATAGGCAGAGGTGGGGCTGGGCGAGCCTAGGCATGTCTGGATAGGCAGAGGTGGGGCTGGGCAAGAATAGGCAGAGGTGGGGCAGGGCTACATAGGCAGAGGTGGGGCTGGGCGAGCCTAGGCAGGGCTAGATAGGAAGAGATGGGGCTGGGCGAGCCTAGGCAGGGCTGGATAGGCAGAGGTGGGGCTGGGCGAGAATAGGCAAAGGTGGGGCAGGGCTACATAGGCAGAGTTGGGGCAGGGCTACATAGGCAGAGTTGGGGCTGGGCGAGGATAGGCAGAGGTGGGGCTGGGCGAGCCTAGGCAGGGCTAGATAGGAAGAGATGGGGCTGGGCGAGCCTAGGCAGGGCTGGATAGGCAGAGGTGGGGCTTGGCAAGCCTAGGCAGGGCTGGATAGGCAGAGGTGGGGCTGGGCGAGAATAGGCAAAGGTGGGGCAGGGCTACATAGGCAGAGTTGGGGCAGGGCTACATAGGCAGAGTTGGGGCAGGGCTACATAGGCAGAGTTGGGGCTGGGCGAGGATAGGCAGAGGTGGGGCTGGGCGAGCCTAGGCAGGGCTAGATAGGAAGAGATGGGGCTGGGCGAGCCTAGGCAGGGCTGGATAGGCAGAGGTGGGGCTTGGCAAGCCTAGGCAGGGCTGGATAGGCAGAGGTAGGGGCTCGGCGAGCCTAGGCAGGGCTGGATAAGCAGAGGTGGGGGCTGGGCGAGCCTAGGTGGGGCGAGGATAGGCAGAGGTAGGGCTGGATAGGCAGAGGTGGGGCTGGGGGAGCCTAGGCAGGGCTGGATAGGTAGAGGTGGGGCTGGGCGAGCCTAGGCAGGGCTGGATAGGCAGAGGTGGGGCTGGGTGAGCCTAGGCAGGGCTGGATAGGCAGAGGTGGGGCTGGGCGAGAATAGGCAGGGCTGGATAGGCAGATGTGGGGCAGGGCTGGATAGGAAGAGGTGGGGCTGGGCTTGGATAGGTGGGGGCTTGGCTAGGATAGGCAGAGGTGGGGCAGGGCTGGATAGGAAGAGGTGGGGCTGGGCGAGGATAGGCAGGGCTGGATAGGAAGAGGTGGGGCTTGGCGAGGATAGCTGGGGGCTTGGCTAGGATAGGCAGAGGTGGGGCAGGGCTGGATAGGCAGAGGTGGGGCTGGGCGAGGATAGGCAGGGCTGAACAGGAAGAGGTGGGGCTGGGCGAGGTGGGGCAGGGCTGGCTGGGCGAGGATAGGCAGGGCTGGATAGGAAGAGGTGGGGCTGGGCGAGGATAGGCGGGGGCTTGGCTAGGATAGGCAGAGGTGGGGCTGGGCGAGGATAGGCGGGGGCTTGGCTAGGATAGGCGGGGGCTTGGCTAGGATAGGCAGAGGTGGGGCTGGGCGAGGATAGGCAGTGCTGGACAGGAAGAGGCGTTATGAAGGCATGGCTTTCTACTCTTCAACAGAGCTGATGTCAGGAGGGTGGTCAGGTTATCCAGCGAACACAGAGAGGCCGGGATGGCCGGTCACCTGAACAGGAAAGTTATGACCCTGCTGAAGAGGCAATAAGAGGGATTGGGTCAGATGTGGAAAGAAAGGGGGGGGGGATTCTTCATAAGGGAAGCTGATTGGTTGTATGGAGATTGCTCATTATCTTCCATCTGCCAGGGTTCAGCTATAAAGAAGATTAAATTAAATAATAAATATTGCTGCGCCAAGTGAATCAATCAAAATAATGAGTAAAGTTACATATATAAATCATAATATGAAAGCAAATCAATGCTTATATCAATTAATAGAAATATAAACCATTCAACAATCCAAGTGCTTAAAACCAAGTGGTTAATAAAAGTCCCAGTGGTGCAAAAATATATATATATAATTAGGGGACAAAAAAAAGATCAAATAAAAAGACTAAATCTTCTTCATCTGTGATCTCCACGCTTCACTCAGGTGCTCCCGGTGATTGGTGCAGGATTAGCAGCTCACCTTAGGGATAGACTCCAAGGAGTCATGTTATGGATACACAGCCTGTTCACTCCTCTCCTTCTGCTTCCACCCTCCGAGTGTGCCAGGAACTCAGCATAAAATAAATGGAAGAAGGGATCTAGTGCTCTCTGTTTATATACTGCTTTATTAAATCAAATGCCAAAAATCCACTTACATGTCCCAGCTCTTAAGCAGTGCGGGCTTCCAACATCAGACAGTACACAATCTCCGAACCTCCGAGGACCGACGTGCTGCGAGTAGGCTCCTCCCCCGTACGCGTTACGTCAGAGGACTTCGTCAGCTTCGTTGATTCACTTGGCGCAGCAATATTTATTATTTTATTTACTCACTGGTGTTTTGTGTTTAACACTGATTGTTGGCGGCCTTGTGTGTGCATTTACTTGTTTCACTATATTTTTTGTATATGGTTTGCGCTGATTATATCACCATTATTATATAAAGAAGATTAAAGCCGCCCATAGAGGAGTCATTCTTTTTGAGTCCATTCCCCATCCACACATTTGAGGAGGATGGGAGAATCCACTGTGCTGAGCCTTTGTATTGTGAGAGGGGGGAGGAGAATTCCCCCCCACCAGAATGCACCGCTCAGTGTTGCTGGCTGTAGCCTGCGGTGCTGATTGAGCGAGGAAAACCCAACCCCCCCCCATGCACAGAACTTCTCTACAACCTCCCTGCTTAACCTTTCGAATTTTAATCCTTAATATAGACGGCTTTAGACAAAGTGTTCACAGAAGTGTGTTTTTTTTTTTTTTTTTTTTTCCTTTTATAAAACCTTTGTCCTGAGGTTTATGTGTGTCTGTGGCTCTCACTTGTAGCACAGTAATTAACTGAAAGCAAACCTTCATCCTCTTTAGGAACTTTTACCCCCCTCTTGCCCTCATAAAATCAGATACTGGATTTTTTCCCCCCAGAAACAAACTTCTAAATGCCCCCCACCTCCCTCTACTAGATGCCCACCTCCCTCTACTAGATGCCCACCTCCCTCTACTAAATGACCTCCTCCCCCCACCTCCCTCTACTAGATGCTCCACCTCCCTCTTCTACATGCCTCCCCCACCTCCCTCTTCCCAAAGCCTCCTGAGATATTTGTCATCCCAGGAGGCAACATGGCAATCTCCGGCATCTACAGTGGTGCCTCATTGAAGGGGCGGGTGCAAGGACCTGGACAAAATGCCCACCTGTTGATGGCTTGGAGTAATGCTCCATTGGCCCCCTCTGGAATAATCTCATATCCCAGGGGGGCTGATTCACAGAGCGGCCGGGGGGGGGGTGGAGCCATAATGGTCATTGGGGCCAGATAGACTGAACATGGAAGAGGCAGCTGACTGATGAGGACTAAGATGGAGGCGGGGGACACCGGATGTCACACCTGAACAGCAGATTGCTGCAGGACAACCTCGGATCCAATGGACAGGCGAGTCCCTTTTTCTAAGATTCTGGCTCAGGAAATCCTCAGTTTTTAGTTCCCCGCATGTCATGACCTCAGGGTGGGGGAGGGTTACGTCTGGCCCTGTTCATATAGCAGTCAGTCTGGGTGTAAACGGCATCTTCATGAATCCTGGTCTGTGCCGTCCTAGAGAACGGCTGAGGATAGTCAGCTGACCGATCTTCCCAGGATCCTCCAGGACCGCAGCGGCTCCCGCCCTCTGTATTGTATGTGAAGGTCGGGATAGTGAGGGCTCCCGCCCTCTGTATTGTATGTGAAGGTCGGGATCGTGAGGACTCCCGCCCTCTGTATTGTATGTGAAGGTTGGGATCGTGAGGGCTCCCGCCCTCTGTATTGTATGTGAAGGTCGGGATCGTGAGGGCTCCCGCCCTCTGTGTTGAATGTGAAGGTCGCGAAAGTGAGGGCTCCTGCCCTCTGTATTGTATGTGAAGGTCAGGAAAGTGAGGGCTCCTACCCTCTGTATTGTATGTGAAGGTCGGGATAGTGAGGGCTCCCGCCCTCTGTATTGTATGTGAAGGTCCGGATTGTTTTTCCGGTTTCTGATCTGAACTTAGGGTGGGGATCTCCTAAAAGGTCCTCGGGGGTGTTGGGGAGGAAGGGGGAGGGGTGTGTTTTCCTGTTTGGGGCGCGGACCTCTCTCCTGTGCTGTCATGGAAGATTCCTTATAAATGTATCACCAGGCATGTGATTGGATGGAACTTACTCCTATTTTCATTGTCTGTAATGATTCTTCTCTTTGTCTTGCAGGACGAGCTGTCACAGCGATTGGCGCGTCTGCGTGATCAGGTGTAGGCGGAGCCTCTTCCTCAAAGTGCATTATCTGCGTTCTGCTGTGTATATATATATATGGTACATACCGAAATGTCTTCTTTCTATATTTCCATATAAAAAAAAAATAATCCACACAAGAATTACTGACGGCTTCATCAGAGACCCAACAGAGCCTGGTGACCTCGCCGGACATCCGCCATATAGAGGAAGATGCAGGAAGGACGGCCCCCGCGGGGCGCCACTGACCATCCCATCAGTCTGTGAATTGATTATCTCTCTTCTAGCACTTTATTAGGAAGTCTGAATCTTTCTCCTGGATTGGATGGCCATGCACGAAGTCCCGCCTCCTGCAGTCCCCCAGGACAGTGACGATACTGCCTGTTTTCTTTTCTGGATTGGACAACTTTGCATATGGTCCCACCCCTTGCAGTTTCCCAGGTCATTGATGATACTCTCCATTCTGTGTCCTGGATTGGAGGCCATGCACATAGTCCCACCCCTGCAGTCCCCTGGGTTATTGGTCACATTGTGAGTTCTCCTAGATTGGAGGCTATGCACATAGTCCCACCCCTGCAGTCCCCTGGGTTATTGGTCACATTGTGAGTTCTCCTAGATTGGAGGCTATGCACATAGTCCCACCCCTGCAGTCCCCTGGGTTATTGGTCACATTGTGAGTTCTCCTAGATTGGAGGCTATGCACATAGTCCCACCCCTGCAGTCCCTCATAGCATTGATGGCCTTGTTTGTTCACCTGGATTGGGCAGCTATGTGCATAGTCCCGCCTGCGCAGTTCTACAGAGTCATTAATGATACTGTTTCTTCTCTTGGATTGGGCAGTTAGTCATAGTCCCGCCTCTGCTGTTCCCTTGGGTCATTGATGATTGTCTTTTTAGATTGGGCAGCTATACACATAGTCCCGCCCCTGCGGTTCCCTGGGTCATTGATGATTCTGTCTGTTTTGCTGTGATTTGAAGCGCTCAGACCCGGTTCATCGCTGTGTTTTGATGGCTTCGTTTGTATTTAAAATCCTCCTTTTCCGTAACTACAATAAACTCTAAGAACAAAGTCTGTGATTATTTATCAGAAGCCGATGATGAAACCGGACTGAATATAGAAAGAAACGGGGAATTCTCTTTAAAGAAAAGAAAAAAAAAAAAAAAACACACTGTATGCTCTAAAAGACGTATGGAGTGCGGTCGCATCGAATTACTCCGGAACCTCCATTGAGCATTTCCTCTGTCAGTCCTGAGAATTCCTGACGTATCCGAAGTGTGCGAGTTTCCTACTGACGTCATCTGGAGGACCCCGGACTCTCCCCCCTTTAATCTGTCCTCCTCTCTCTGTGTACAATGGGTGTATATGTAACTCTTCTGACTTTTGGTTGCAGAATTCCATTTCCCAGCGTCTGATCTCATCTTGTATATAACCGTCCGGCGTTGGCGTCCCTCTTCCCGCCGATCTGTAAACTATCTCTGCATTGCTTTTAATAAACTGTTTGTTTTCTCTATGTGTATCAGTGTGATTCTCTCCTCTCTGGGTCCCGCCCTCATATAGAATAGATCCTTCATACTGGAAGGTTTGGTTCGGTCCTCTCTGGGTCCCGCCCTCATTTGAACCCATTTATAAAGAATAGATCCTATATACTGGAAGGTTTGGTTCGGTCCTTCCAGAAAGGTGAACAGCCTAATAATTCCAGAGATGGATTTATCATTTCTGCATCATCTTCCTTCTGAGTTCAGCTTTCAAAACAAATGTTCAGACAAGTTTTCCGCAGCAGAAGTCCCTTTGTCCTGAGGTTTATGTGTGTCTTGTAGCACAGGAATAAAGCAGACCTTCTCTGCAGACCAAATCTCAAAGCCTCCTGAGATACTTATGTCATCTCAGGAGGCTTCAGGACCATGTCCAAGAACCCAGATAAAACCCCCGGCCCTCTGATAACTTCAGTAGAGAAGATGGCAGCGTCGGAACCCAGAGTGCATTACAGCCAGGCCCATCAATAGGGTTGATGCCAACCCCCACCCCCCAGGAATTAAGGGGGATCTCTGCAGTCTCTGATTTTCAGAGATTCCACTTACATCATTGTTCCCCTTAAACCCAGAGTCTGCAAAGTTCCCCTTTAAACCAGTGTGCCAGATAATAGGTATTTGTAGAAGGGAGGTGGGTAGTTCAGCCATGGCATGCCCCCTCACAGCACAGAGTCTTTTACCTTATATGTCCAGCTCACCCCCCTCCCCTCAGTATGTGTGTGCATTGCCCCCCCCCCCCATGGTATCCCATTTTTCAGTGGTTCCCCAGTGCCCCCCACATAGGACACCCACTTCGGCTGCTCCAGTGCCCCACACACACACACACTTTCAGTCTGTGCCCATTCTTTCCCATGTTCTCCTTATCAGACAGTGACGGGGCGGGGACAAAAACCTAAAGGGATGAGTGAAGTTCCTCTCTAACTTTTAATCTGCAAGTTGACTTTAGAGGCCTTAACAACCCCCCCCCCCCCCCACCGTCCTCTGTGCCTTATAGCCTTCCCAGGAGGTTTCAGGAAGATTTCTGTTCTGACACATTGAGCATGTATAGAGGTGCCTCATCTGGGATTAAGGTGCATGAACCTGACCCTAACCCGGACTAAACACCCCCCCCCCCGATCAGTATAGAAAGTGGCAGTGCAGAACCAAGCATGCTATTTTCTGGAGGAACCTACGTAGATATTTGGTATCATTAGACCAGCAGAAATGAGAGCCCTTGGAGGAGATAAACCCATGATGACCATGAGCTATGACCTGGTGAAGTTCCCAGACTGTTGCCTCTCTGATTCCAATGGAGGAATCTCTCATCAGAAGACCATATCCTGGGTATGGAGTTAGGAGGACCTATTCACAACTTGCTTAGAATCTCCATTTGAACAAAAGCATCAGATACAACCAACGCGTTTCTGGGGAACAGACTCCTCCTCTTCTTCAGGCGATTTGTAACCAGGCGATTAAATTCAGTCAGCTGACTTCACCTGTAACCAGGTCCTGCTGACATTCAGCTCAAATCCAGGTTGCATGTGGGCTTCGGAGGGCATTCCTTCCCGATTTCAGTTACAAATCACTGCTCAGGCCATGAAGAAGTGGAGTCCGTCGGCCGAAACGTATTGGTTGGATTTGACATTCTTGTTCATTAAAGATATTCGATAACCATTTACTAGGAGCTCCTAACTACACAGCCGGGTCCTCCTAACTACACAGCCGGGTCCTCCTAACTACACAGCCGGGTCCTCCTAACTACACAGCTGGGTTCTCCTGACTCCATAGCTGGGTTCTCCTGACTCCATAGCCGGGATCTCCGGACTCCATAGCCGGGATCTCCTAACTCTATAGCCGGGATCTCCTAACTCCATAGCCGGGATCTCCTAACTCCATAGCCGAGTTCTCCGGACTCCATAGCCGGGATCTCCGGACTCCATAGCCGGGATCTCCGGACTCCATAGCCGAGTTCTCCTAACTCCATAGCAGAGTTCTCCTAACTCCATAGCCGAGTTCTCCTAACTCCATAGCCAGGATCTCCTAACTCCATAGCCGAGTTCTCCTAACTCCGTAGCCGAGTTCTCCTAACTCCATAGCCGAGTTCTCCTAACTCCGTAGCCGAGTTCTCCTAACTCCGTAGCTGGGATCTCCAGGCTCCATAGCCGGGTTCTCGGAATGTCATTGTAGCTAGACGTGCAGAAAGAAAACATTGGTGTCCTTTCGGATCGATTCGTTAAGTTACTAATTATAGTTGCATCTGTAATGAAATTCATTTTGTTCGTTTTCGACTGGATTTACATTATTTAAATTAATTGGAAGTGTTTTGAATTCAAAAATATCAAATCGATCCAAATTTATTGTGAATAATACGTAGTTCTATTTGAAGTTCAGATGACAGTTCGTCTTTCTATTTAAATCTATTCTTCTTTTTTTTAATCTTTCTTTTTTTTTTTCTCTTTTCTTTCTTCTTCTCCTCCCCCTTTTCCATCCCTCACTCCTCCCCCTCCTCCTCCGCAGCGACTGCGGCCTCCCTCGCTCCTCCTCCTCCTGTGCAGCGACTGCGGCCTCCCTCGCTCCTCCTCCTCCTGTGCAGTGACTGCGGCCTCCTTCGCTCCTCCAATAATACATGTCCAGAGGGATGGCAGGAGGAGCGCAGTAGAGACGTAAATAAAGCCTGTCGCTGTGGCTCCTCCAAGAAATGGGGGCTGGAAGGGGGGAGACGATAATTAAGGTAGAACTCTGCCCTCCCGCTGAATAGAATATGTGCGGCAGCACTGAATCATATTTGGATCTTCACTTCATTTTCTCCTCGTTTCCCTGCAAAGTCCTACAAACACCTTAAGGTCCAGCCCATCCCCAATGCAATGCTGCTCCCCTCCTCCATTCACAACACAGTTCTCACTCTGTGGGCGGTGCCTGCTTGTACTACAGTGGGTGGAGATGTTGCAGGGGGTGTGGCTACTTCAGATTCACAAACCTGTAGCTCAGTGGTGGCCAACTTTCTTCTGAGTAGACTCCAGAGTGACCCCCGACATCACACAAAGGGCCACGCCCAATATTCACCAAATACTGCACAAATTTGTCAGAGACTGCAGACATAGTACAGGAGAGGGTCAGAGACTGCAGACATAGTACAGGAGAGGGTCAGAGACTGCAGACATGGTAGGGTCAGAGACTGCAGGCATGGTAAAGGAGAGGGTCAGAGACTGCAGACATGGTAAAGGAGATGGCCAGAGACTGCAGACATACTACAGCAGTCGGTCAGAGACTGCAGACCTACTACAGCAGACATGGTACAGGAGATGGCCAGAGACTGCAGACATACTACAGCAGATGGTCAGAGACTGCAGACATGGTACAGGAGACGGTCAGAGACTGCAGACATAATACAGAGACGGTCAGAGACTGCAGACATACTACAGCAGACATGGTACAGCAGATGGTCAGAGACTGCAGACATACTACAGCAGATGGTCAGAGACTGCAGACCTAATACAGAGACGGTCAGAGACTGCAGACATGGTACAGGAGACGGACAGAGACTGCAGACATGATACAGGAGACGGACAGAGACTGCATACTTGATAGAGGTGGGGAAGGCTCAGCACATATATGGATGTTGGGAAGAGAAGGCTCATTGATGGAGGTGGGGGAGGGAAGACTCAATGATGGAGGTGGGGGAGGGAAGGCTCATTGATGGAGGTGGGGGAGGGAAGACTCAATGATGGAGGTGGGGGAGGGAAGGCTCATTGATGGAGGTGGGGGAGGGAAGACTCAATGATGGAGGTGGGGGAGGGAAGGCTCATTGATGGAGGTGGGGAGGGACGGCTCATTGATGGAGGTGGGGAGGGGAGGCTCATTGATGGAGGTGGGGAGGGGAGGCTCATTGATGGGGGGAGGGGGAAGGCTCATTAATGGAGGTGGGGAGGGACGGCTCATTGATGGAGGTGGAGAGGGAAGGCTCATTGATGGAGGTGGGGAGGCAAGGCTCATTGATGGAGGTGGGGAGGGAAGGCTCATTGATGGAGGTGGGGAGGGATGGCTCATTGATGGAGGTGGGGAGGGACGGCTCATTGTTGGAGGTGGGGGGGGAGGCTCATTGATGGAGGTTGGGAAGAGAAGGCTCATTGAAGGAGGTGGAAGGGAAGGCTCATTGATGGAGGTGGGAGGGAAGGCTCATTGATGGAGGTGGGGGAGGGAAGGCTCATTGATGGAGGTGGGAGAAAAGGCTCATTGATGGAGGTGGGGGAGAGAAGGCTCATTGATGGAGGTGGGGGAGGGAAGGCTCATTGATGGAGGTGGGAGAAAAGGCTCATTGTTGGAGGAGGGGAGGCAAGGCTCATTGATGGAGGTGGGGAGGGACGGCTCATTGATGGAGGTGGGGAGGGATGGCTCATTGTTAGAGGTGGGGGGCTCATTGATGGAGGTTGGGAAGAGAAGGCTCATTGATGGAGGAGGGGGAGGCTCATTGATGGAGGTGGAAGGGAAGGCTCATTGATGGAGATGGGAGGGAAGGCTCATTGATGGAGGTGGGAGAAAAGGCTCATTGTTGGAGGTGGGGGGGGAGGCTCATTGATTGAGGTTGGGAAGAGAAGGCTCAATGATGGAGGGGGGAGGGAAGGCTCATTGATGGAGGCGGGGAGGGGAGGGAAGGCTCGTTGATGGAGGTGGGAGGGAAGGTTCATTAATGGAGGTGGGGAGGGAAGGCTCATTGATGGAGGTTGGGAGGGAAGGCTCATTGATGGAGGTGAGGAGGGAAGGCTCATTGATGGAGCTGGGGAGGGAAGGCTCAATGATGGCCGTGGGAGGGAAGGCTCTTTGATGGAGGTGGGGAGAGAAGGCTCATTGATGGAGGTGGGGGAGGGAAGGCTCATTGATGGAGGTGGGGGAGGGAAGGCTCATTGATGGAGGTGGGGGAGGGAAGGCTCATTGATGGTGGTGGGAGGGAAGGCTCATTGATGGAGGTGGGAGAAAAGGTTCATTGTTGGAGGTGGGGGGAGGCTCATTGATGGAGGTGGGGGGGAGGCTCATTGATTGAGGTTGGGAAGAGAAGGCTCAATGATGGAGGGGGGAGGGAAGGCTTATTGATGGAGGTGGGGAGGGAAGGCTCATTGATGGAGGTGGGGAGGGAAGGCTCGTTGATGGAGGTGGGAGGGAAGGTTCATTGATGGAGGTGGGGAGGGAAGGCTCATTGATGGAGGTTGGGAGGGAAGGCTCATTGGTGGCAGTGGGAGAGAAGGTCCATTGATGGAGGTGGGGAGGGAAGGCTCTTTGATGGAGGTGGGGAGAGAAGGCTCATTGATGGAGGTGGGGGAGGGAAGGCTCGTTGATGGAGGTGGGGGAGGGAAGGCTCGTTGATGGAGGTGGGGGAGGGAAGGCTCGTTGATGGAGGTGGGGGAGGGAAGGCTCGTTGATGGAGGTGGTGGAGGGAAGGCTCGTTGATGGAGGTGGGGAGGGAAGGCTCATTGATGGAGGAGGGGAAGGAAGGCTCATTGATGGAGGAGGGGAAGGAAGGCTCATTGATGGAGGTGGTGGGGGGCTCATTGATGGAGGTGGGGAGGGAAGGCTCATTGATAGAGGTGGGGAGGGAAGGCTCATTGATGGAGGTGGGGAGGGGAAGGCTTATTGATGGAGGTTGGGATGAGCAGGCTCATTAATGGAGGTGGGGAGGGAAGGCTCATTGATGGAGGTGGTGGGGGGCTCATTGATGGAGGTGCGGAGGGAAGGCTCATTGTTGGAGGTGGGGGAGGGAAGGCTCATTGATGGAGGTGGGGGAGGGAAGGCTCATTGATGGAGGTGGGGAGGGAAGGCTTATTGATGCAGGTGGGGAGAGGGAAGGCTCGTTGATGGAGGTGGGGGAGGGAAGGCTCATTGATGGAGGTGGGGAGGGAAGGCTCATTGATGGAGGTGGGGAGGGAAGGCTTATTGATGGAGGTGGGGGGAGAGAAGGCTCGTTGATGGAGGTGGGGGAGGGAAGGCTCATTGTTGGAGGTGGGGGAGGGAAGGCTCATTGATGGAGGTGGGGAGGGAAGGCTCATTGATGGAGGTGGGGAGGGAAGGCTTATTGATGGAGGTGGGGAGAGGGAAGGCTCGTTGATGGATGTGGGGGAGGGAAGGCTCGTTGATGGAGGTGGGGGAGGGAAGGCTCATTGATGGAGGTGGGGAGGGAAGGCTCATTGGTGGCAGTGGGAGAGAAGGTCCATTGATGGAGGTGGGGAGGGAAGGCTCTTTGATGGAGGTGGGGAGAGAAGGCTCGTTGATGGAGGTGGGGGAGGGAAGGCTCGTTGATGGAGGTGGGGGAGGGAAGGCTCGTTGATGGAGGTGGGGGAGGGAAGGCTCGTTGATGGAGGTGGGGGAGGGAAGGCTCGTTGATGGAGGTGGTGGAGGGAAGGCTCGTTGATGGCGGTGGGGAGGGAAGGCTCATTGATGGAGGAGGGGAAGGAAGGCTCATTGATGGAGGAGGGGAAGGAAAGCTCATTGATGGAGGTGGTGGGGGGCTCATTGATGGAGGTGGGGAGGGAAGGCTCATTGATAGAGGTGGGGAGGGAAGGCTCATTGATGGAGGTGGGGAGGGGAAGGCTTATTGATGGAGGTTGGGATGAGCAGGCTCATTAATGGAGGTGGGGAGGGAAGGCTCATTGATGGAGGTGGTGGGGGGCTCATTGATGGAGGTGGTGGGGGGCTCATTGATGGAGGTGCGGAGGGAAGGCTCATTGTTGGAGGTGGGGGAGGGAAGGCTCATTGATGGAGGTGGGGGAGGGAAGGCTCATTGATGGAGGTGGGGAGGGAAGGCTCATTGATGAAGGTGGGGAGAGAAGGCTCGTTGATGGAGGTGGGGGAGGGAAGGCTCGTTGATGGAGGTGGGGGAGGGAAGGCTCATTGATGGAGGTGGGGAGAGGAGGCTTATTGATGGAGGTGGGGGGAGGGAAGGCTCATTGATGGAGGTGGGGAGGGAAGGCTCATTGATGGAGGTGGGGAGAGGGAAGGCTCGTTGATGGAGGTGGGGGAGGGAAGGCTCATTGATGGAGGTGGGGGGAGGGAAGGCTCATTGATGGAGGTGGGGAGGGTCGGGTCGTTAATGGAGGGGGGGGGGGGGAGAGGTGTGCCCATGTAGTCTGATTATTATTATCAATCATAGTGAGCACTTTGCACCATGAGGGCAGACCGTACTATTACAATACAGGAGGAATCCGAGGGCCCTGATCCTGGGAGCTGACAATCAAGGAGGGAGGGTCACTTAATACAAAAATGATTATTTCTTATTTCTGGTGATGGTAATGTCAGTTCTGATAGAAAGGTGTCAGAAAACACAGCGTATAGCAGGGGGTTGTGTATGGGGGAGGGGCGGTGTAGCGGCAGAGCGGTCAGGATGTCCATGCTGACCCGTGTTCACAGCCAAAACCACCTACAATGGGCACCTGAGCCTCAGAACTGGACCATGGAGCAATGGAAGAAGGTGGGCTGTGTGATGAATTCAAGAATGGTTTGAGGAACACAATGAGAAGTTTGAGGTGTTGACTTGGCCTCCAAATTCATCTGTGGGATGTGCTAGGAAAATAAGTCCCATCAATGGAGGTCTCACCTACCAACTTCCAGGACTTAAAGGATCTGCTAGTGCCGGCTTGGTACCGATATCCCAGCGTACCTTCAGAGGTCTAGCTGGGTCCATGCCTGGACGGGTCAGGACTTTTTTGGGCGGTAAAAGGGGGGACTTACCCAATATTTGGTAGGTGGTGATAATTTTATGCTGAACAGTTTATTGATGAACGATGGTCTCTGTGCTCTCCGGGGTCAGATGGGTACAGGACCACCACCATCTCCTCGTAGGAGGGTCCTAGCTGGAACCATCTTTGGTCTTCATCCAATCCCGGGTCCCATGTTATGTGAGGGTTCAATAATGGGAGGTGTTTATTATGTGTCCAGTGAGGTCATAGACCCCTCCCCCCCCATACAGCCCACTCATTACCCCCCGGCATGGTATATGGAGGCGTTATATTATAGAACGATAAAACTCCTCATTGCTCTTCCACTCTTCCATTATCGGTCACCATAGGATTGGCTGGCGGGGGAAGGGTGCCCTCCGGAGGACAATTATCACATTGCAGTCCTTATGGGGTGTAAATCTATTCCCAGCTTCCCCTCATTTACATTTTATCACCTCCTGATGGCGTTTATCAGGCAGATTTCTATTACAAGCGCGAAACGCGAGCGACGCGGCGACAGCAAAACATCCATTCCACCATTATTAAAGTATCGCCGCTTGTGATCCCTCTTCTAATAAACCAGAAAAGGGGGGGGGGTCCAAATATAAGCAGATTACACCTCAGATGTGCCTCATCCACCCCGGAGATTCCTTCTGGAAAGATTCTATTCCTAGAAATAAACCGAATCATACGACTCAAAATGTATCCAATCCGAACGCTGCATTTGTATGGATGTATGTGTCCCCACCGGAGACATTCACCTCTGTTGTCACCAAAACTTCCCACTTCCTGTTCTGTAAAGAAGGAAAATCACCCAATAAATCTCAGATAGATGGCAACCCCCTCCCCACCCCCCTATATCTGGACCCCATCCCTTCTTCACCCCCTACCCAACCCCCTATATGTGAACCCCATCCCTTCTGCACCCCCTACCCAACCCCCTATATCTGGACCCTATCCTTCCAGCACCCCCTACCCATCCCCTTATTTCTGGACCCCACCCCTCCTGCACCCCCTACCCACCCCTCTATGTCTGGACCCCATCCCTCCTGAACACTCTACCTACCTCCTATATCGGGACCTTATCCTTCCTGCCCCCCCCTACCCACCCCCCTATATGTGAACCCCATCCTTCCTGCACCCCCTACCCACCCCCCCATCTTGACCCCATTGTTCCTGCACCCCCTACCCACCCCCTATATGTGAACCCCATCCTTCCTGCACCCCCCATCTGGACCCTTTCCTTCCTACCCCCCCCCCCCATCTTGACCTCATCCTTCCTGCACCCCCTACTACCCCCCCCCCCCCCCCCCCCATTAGGAAGTTTTGGCTGTAGATATATTTGAATATTTCTGATGAGATCTGTAACCAGAAATGTAATCCATAATATTCTTTTCCGAGCTCCTCTGCCGCCATCTACTGGTCACATAACACATTACACCCCACTACATCTACACCAAATAACCAATGCACAGTACAACTTCTCCTGTCCTGTATGCCGGGTGTAATTCTCGGTATCTGTTCTTATTCTGTATGTATGGACTCTGCACAGTACCACTTCTCCTGTCCTGTATGCCGGGTGTAATTCTCAGTATCTGTTCTTATTCTGTATGTATGGACTCTGCACAGTACCACTTCTCCTGTCCTGTATGCTGGGTGTAATTCTCGGTATCTGTTCTTATTCTGTATGTATGGACTCTGCACAGTACTACTTCTCCTGTCCTGTATGCCGGGTGTAATTCTCGGTATCTGTTCTTATTCTGTATGTATGGACTCTGCACAGTACCACTTCTCCTGTCCTGTATGCCGGGTGTAATTCTCGGTATCTGTTCTTATTCTGTATGTATGGACTCTGCACAGTACCACTTCTCCTGTCCTGTATGCTGGGTGTAATTCTCGGTATCTGTTCTTATTCTGTATGTATGGACTCTGCACAGTACCACTTCTCCTGTCCTGTATGCTGGGTGTAATTCTCGGTATCTGTTCTTATTCTGTATGTATGGACTCTGCACAGTACTACTTCTCCTGTCCTGTATGCCGGGTGTAATTCTCAGTATCTGTTCTTATTCTGTATGTATGGACTCTGCACAGTACCACTTCTCCTGTCCTGTATGCCGGGTGTAATTCTCAGTATCTGTTCTTATTCTGTATGTATGGACTCTGCACAGTACCACTTCTCCTGTCCTGTATGCTGGGTGTAATTCTCGGTATCTGTTCTTATTCTGTATGTATGGACTCTGCACAGTACCACTTCTCCTGTCCTGTATGCTGGGTGTAATTCTCGGTATCTGTCCTTATTCTGTATGTATGGACTCTGCACAGTACCACTTCTCCTGTCCTGTATGCTGGGTGTAATTCTCGGTATCTGTTCTTATTCTGTATGTATGGACTCTGCACAGTACCACTTCTCCTGTCCTGTATGCTGGGTGTAATTCTCGGTATCTGTTCTTATTCTGTATGTATGGACTCTGCACAGTACCACTTCTCCTGTCCTGTATGGTGGGTATAATTCTCAGTATCTGTTCTTATTCTGTATGTATGGACTCTGCACAGTACTACTTCTCCTGTCCTGTATACCGGGTGTAATTCTCAGTATCTGTTCTTATTCTGTATGTATGGACTCTGCACAGTACCACTTCTCCTGTCCTGTATGCCGGGTGTAATTCTCAGTATCTGTTCTTATTCTGTATGTATGGACTCTGCACAGTACCACTTCTCCTGTCCTGTATGCTGGGTGTAATTCTCAGTATCTGTTCTTATTCTGTATGTATGGACTCTGCACAGTACCACTTCTCCTGTCCTGTATACCGGGTGTAATTCTCGGTATCTGTTCTTATTCTGTATGTATGGACTCTGCACAGTACCACTTCTCCTGTCCTGTATGCCGGGTGTAATTCTCAGTATCTGTTCTTATTCTGTATGTATGGACTCTGCACAGTACCACTTCTCCTGTCCTGTATGCTGGGTGTAATTCTCGGTATCTGTTCTTATTCTGTATGTATGGACTCTGCACAGTACCACTTCTCCTGTCCTGTATGCTGGGTGTAATTCTCGGTATCTGTTCTTATTCTGTATGTATGGACTCTGCACAGTACCACTTCTCCTGTCCTGTATGCCGGGTATAATTCTCGGTATCTGTTCTTATTCTGTATGTATGGACTCTGCACAGTACCACTTCTCCTGTCCTGTATGCTGGGTGTAATTCTCAGTATCTGTTCTTATTCTGTATATATGGACTCTGCACAGTACTACTTCTCCTGTCCTGTATGCCGGGTGTAATTCTCGGTATCTGTTCTTCTGTATGTATGGACTCTGCACAGTACCACTTCTCCTGTCCTGTATACCGGGTGTAATTCTCGGTATCTGTTCTTATTCTGTATGTATGGACTCTGCACAGTACTACTTCTCCTGTCCTGTATACTGGGTGTAATTCTCGGTATCTGTTCTTATTCTGTATTATGGACTCTGCACAGTACTACTTCTCCTGTCCTGTATACCGGGTGTAATTCTCAGTATCTGTTCTTATTCTGTATGTATGGACTCTGCACAGTACCACTTCTCCTGTCCTGTATGCTGGGTGTAATTCTCGGTATCTGTTCTTATTCTGTATGTATGGACTCTGCACAGTACCACTTCTCCTGTCCTGTATACCGGGTGTAATTCTCAGTATCTGTTCTTATTCTGTATGTATGGACTCTGCACAGTACTACTTCTCCTGTCCTGTATGCTGGGTGTAATTCTCGGTATCTGTTCTTATTCTGTATGTATGGACTCTGCACAGTACCACTTCTCCTGTCCTGTATGCTGGGTGTAATTCTCGGTATCTGTTCTTATTCTTTATCTATGGACTCTGCACAGTACCACTTCTCCTGTCCTGTATGCCGGGTGTAATTCTCGGTATCTGTTCTTATTCTGTATGTATGGACTCTGCACAGTACTACTTCTCCTGTCCTGTATGCTGGGTGTAATTCTCGGTATCTGTTCTTATTCTTTATCTATGGACTCTGCACAGTACTACTTCTCCTGTCCTGTATGCCGGGTGTAATTCTCGGTATCTGTTCTTATTCTGTATGTATGGACTCTGCACAGTACCACTTCTCCTGTCCTGTATGACGGGTGTAATTCTCGGTATCTGTTCTTATTCTGTATGTATGGACTCTGCACAGTACCACTTCTCCTGTCCTGTATACCGGGTGTAATTCTCAGTATCTGTTCTGCACAGTACCACTTCTCTTCTATAAATAGATTGGAGGGAGGTTTGTGATTGGCTGGGATGGATGCTGCGCTCTCATTGGTTGGAGTCATGTGACATTACTGTGGTAGTTCCCGGTCCCGGAGACCTCGGATGACCCCCCAGACATATTGTCCCCCCTCCCCCGGCGTGTGGATGTAATCAGAGTAATTGGCCCAATTAGAATTCAGAGATTTGCGGCTTTGATTGAAGAATGTAAATATTGAAGAGCGATTCCGGTGAGTCGCCGTCCTCTGATCCGCGTCCAGGTGACCCCGCAGCCCAAAATCTCTGCTTCTAATTTGTGTCACTTCATCTCAATTTTCCATCAGTAATAAATATCTTCTCATTAGCAGCCCCGGGGGGGATGGCGAGGGGGGGCGCAGGTTGGAGGGGGGGCACAGGGTGGAGGGGGGGGTCAGCGCGGAGGGGGTGATCGTTGGTGAGTCTTGCGGAGATTTGGCGTTGGCGGCTCGGAATATCATTATTTGCAGATCTGATATAGAAAGGTGCGAAATGAAACATTGTAACTGCGACTCCCGCCAAATATCTGCCAGAAGTGGGTGGAGACATGCAAATATCTTTGTATCTGCATAAAATGTGTCACTGCTCCCCCCCCCAGAATTCAATATATACCCCCCCCCCCCCTCCCCATACAGTCTTCCACCTCTCTTGGACTGCTGTGGCTTTCTCTGATTTCACTGCACCTTGTTAGCGCTCCCTAGCAGAGGGCGGCATTGTCTCCCCCTAGCTAAAGGTGGCGGTGTCTCCCCCTAGCGGAGGGCGGTGTTGTCTCTCCTCAGCTGAAGGCGGCAGTGTCTCCCCCTAGTGGAGGGTGGCGTTTTCTCCCCCCTAGGGGAGGGCGGCGTTGTCTACCCCCTAGCGGTGGGCAGCGGTGTCTTCCCCCTAGCGGAGGGCGGCGTTTTCTTCCCCCTAGCGGAGGGCAGCGTTTTCTTCCCACTAGCGGAGGGCGGCGTTTTCTTCCCACTAGCGGAGGGCGGCGTTTTCTTCCCCCTAGCGGAGGGCGGCGTTTTCTTCCCACTAGCGGAGGGCGGCGTTGTCTCCCGTTAGCAGAGTTATGTCTCCCCTTGCGGAGTGCGGCGTTGTCTCCCCCTAGTGATGGATGGCGTTTCCCCTAGCGGAGGATGGCGGTGTCTCCCCCTAGTGGAGTGATGTCTCCCCCTAGCGAAGTGTTGTCTCCCCCTAGCGGAGGACGGCGGTGTCTCCCCCTAGCGGAGGACAGCCGTGTCTCCCCCTAGCGGAGTTATGTCGCCCCCTAGTGATGGACGGCGGTGTCTCCCCCTAGGGGTATTCAGACTCTATTATGAGGTCACAGACGGTCTCGCTGCATTGAGTGTAACATTACAGAGGTCAGAGTTGCCCCTCCCCCGTTGGGTGTAATTGAATTTCCTCCACCGGCCTTAAAATCAATTAGTGTCTGACAGACAGCAGCAAGTGACCCTCCCTTCCCCCTCCACCTCTGACCCCTGACCTGGGGCTGGGGAAACTTTACTAAATCACCCCCCCATCATCCTCTGTTCTGGTACTCCCATCCCTGACACTATAAAACTGCACCACGTTCCCTCATCCAATGATTATTACCCCCCCCCCGTGTGGTCTCAGGATACACCTGACCACGTTCCCTCATCCAATGATTACCCCTCCCCTGTGTGGCCTCAGGTAACACCAGACCACGTTCCCTCATCCAATGATTATCTACCCCCCCGGGTGGTCTCTGGATTTACTGCACCACATTCCCTCATATAATAATCCCCCCCCCCCCGGTGTTGTCTCATGGTGAGAAGGGCATTGATGGCTCTCATTAGATGTGACATCATTATATACTTCTATCAAACGTTCGGCCTGCCGGCTATCTAACATTCTATATGAAGAGAATCACAACTATTTCTCCTTCATGGGGAAACATTATAGGGAGTCGCAGGGTACTGCAATGGGGTCCGGGTTCACGCCTAGTTGTGCCAACCTTTTTATAGGTTATTGGGAACTCCAATACATCTGGTCCAATAACTCACTAGGTGACTCTGAGGAAGAGGCTAGGCCTCGAAACGCGTCAGTCATCTCATCATGGACAATTATATGGACTAAACACTGACTTTCGAGCAATCCAGCTTGATACGCCTTACTTATATCTACATCTGTGAGTAGCCATTTTTAATGTCATTTAATAAAGCCGTATATTGAGGATAATGCGCTAGGTCGGTGCGCCCTTTTTTGTTCTTTTTGTTCTTTTTTGCTTTTAGTATCTGGTCCAATAACCCCTTTGGTGTGAAGCTGGCCCTATAGGCCGGGTACATTGACGATGTCTTAGTATTATGGGATGGAACTGACGCTGAGCTTGATGGTTTGTGAAGCATTGTCAGGATAATCCACATGGCGTCTGTTTTATTCAGGTCTTGGATAGTAATTCCCTGATTTTCTTAGATCTTGAACTGAGGCGAGGGGCTGAGGGGTCTATTCTGTCTCTCTTGTAACTCTCATCTTCATGGAAATAGTACCCACCACCCGCGCTGGGTAAAACATTTACCCTTTATGGACAATTTTGTCGACTTCTGCGCCCCTGTACTCTAAAATGTGAATATATGGAACAGAGGAGGATCCTGAAAGAGAAATTCAAAAATAAAGGCGACTTAGACACCCATATAGAAGAGGCCTATAATAAAGATCTACTCCTGTATGAGATCCTGAATACTTACAATACACACATTAACGGGTAAAAAAAGCAGCCAGGTTCCTAAAAAGCAAAGAATACAACAGGCCAACTTCTGCCCCTTTTATAATAATGGCCTGGAAAATTGGTATTTTTCACAAACTTTGGGACATCCTCAAGAAAAACCCAATTCTGGGTGGCTGGATTCCAGACCAGCCAGGTTTTGTCTATAGAAAGCCCCGAGACTTGAGGAACAGAAATGCTCCCAGTAGAATACAGAACCCCAAAAAAACCCTGCAATAACCAATTAAATAAATGGTCTTCAATTTTCGACCAAAAAGGCAACTAACAAATGCAGAGTCAGAAATTGTGGCTTCATAAGCTGGATATTCTAAGAACGGATGGCAAAACACATCGTATCAAACATCTTATCATCTGTGGGATCTCATTGGTTATATATGGAATTGTATGTCCTTGTGGTCTATTATACGTCGGCCGGATATCACACCCACTTTTTTTTGGCAAACATAAATGCAGCATTATCCATGGGAGAAACAAATACTCTGTCCCCCGACATTTTAAAGAAAAACACAATGAGGATCCCACAGGTATGAGAATTTTTGGTATTGAGGCCATTACTGCTGAAGTGGACAGAGGAGGAGATATCCGAGGCTGTGCAAGAGAACGTTTCTGGATCTTCGCCCTTGGCAGTTTAACGCCCAAATAAATGAATGAGGACTTCTAGAAGTACACAACAGTCAATTGACGTTGGGTTCCTCATGGGTTCCTCATGTATATGTTGAATCCTTTAGGGCAGGGGTGTCAAACTCCATGTCATTTTGGGCCACATCAGCATAATCGTTACCCTCAAAGGCAGTGGTGGCCCATCCATTGGGGGCGCAGGGGGGTCATCCAGCCCCCTAATCTGCATGCAGGGCGCCGGACGCATGGATTCCAATGGGGTTTTTCTTTTTTTTTGAAGCCCGTGATTAGAGCCAGAGGTTCTAATAGGCTTCAAAAAAAGGGTGGGCTCGGGGGCGCAGAGCACTGCACCCCGAGCCCACCCAGTTGTGTGACAAATAGCGAATGAATATTCGATATTGCCACACTGATTCTCCTCTCGGCCACTCAGGAAGCGGGTCCTAAGACCTGTTTCCCGATTGGCCGAAAAGGAGAAGGCATCCTATTGACCAAGAAGGGGGGAGGAAACGGCCACCGAGAAGGGACATGAGAAAGCCTGAGGGGGAAGCCGCCGCTGCTGCCGCCTGTCAGTCCTAAAGGAACAAGGTAAGTAAACTGGTGTGGGGGGGGAGGGGGAGATGTGGTGGTGCAGGCTGGAGTGATGGGGGGGGGATGTGGTGGTGCAGGCTGGAGTGATGGGGGGGAGATGTGGTGGTGCAGGCTGGAGTGATGGGGGGGGAGATGTGGTGGTGCAGGCTGGAGTGATGGGGGGGGATGTGGTGGTGTAGCCTGGAGTGATGGGGGGGGAGATGTGGTGTAGCCTGGAGTGATGGGGGGGAGATGTGGTGGTGCAGGCTGGAGTGATGGGGGGGGGGAGATGTGGTGGTGCAGGCTGGAGT
>NC_138774.1:0-102500 GCF_965119305.1 Pelophylax lessonae | reverse complement strand
GGGCAGGGCAATATTCCAACATAACGACCCCAAACACCCCCAAGACGACCACTGCCTTGCTAAAGAAGCTGAGGGTAAAGGTGATGGACTGGCCAAGCGTCTCTCCAGACCTAAACCCTATTGATCATCTGTGGGAATCCTCAAACAGGAGGTGGAGGAGCGCAAGGTCTCTAACATCCACCAGCTCTGTGATGTCATCATGGAGGAGAGGAAGCTCTGGTGAACTCCATGCCCAAGAGGGTCTGAGCACTGACAGGCTGACCCCTCCCCCACCCCTTCAGCCTCTGCAGCAATGCTGGCAGCACTCATACGTCTATTTCCCATAGACAACCTCTGGATATGACGCTGAGCACGGCACTCAACTTCTTTGGTGGACCATGGTGAGGTCTGTTCTGAGTGGAACCTGTCCTGGTAAACCACTGTATGGTCTTGGCCACCGTGCTGCAGCTCAGTTTCAGGGTCTTGGCAATCTTCTTATAGCCTAGGCCATCTTTATGTAGAGCAACAATTATTTTTTTCAGATCCTCAGAGAGTTCTTTGCCATGAGGTGCCATGTTGAACTTCCAGGGACCAGTATGAGAGGGTGAGAGCGATAATCATTGTGTCATTTCTTCAGTGTTGTCACATGAAACGATGTGAGGGGTGTACTTACTTTCATCAGATACTGTATGTGGACCAATGAAAGCTTTGCCTTTGCATCAGAAGCAATATGTTATAGTGTCTTTATTAATATTATTATCCTAAATAAAAAGAGGACTTTCATGTCTCCTGAACTCTCAGCAGCCGGGATTAGAGTCTGATAACCAGGAGCATTGTGGGTGTTTCACATCATTAGAAACTGCAGACTCCTCACAATCCACAAATGTAACTCTCCACCTATCAGGAGAGCCTCTCTAACATGTTTCACTCCTGTGGGGCTGACTCTTAGAGGCCATAGTGGAGATCCAGTTTGTGATCCTTTGTTTTGTGGCTCACTATATTGGTAACATTTGTGGCCCTGTGATTGGGCGCTCTGTGATCAGCATTTCCCAGCAGGCAGCAGAGCTTACTATCAATGAGACCGGCCCTGGCTGACCAATGTGTAATGATGGAATCTGTGAGCTCCAGGATGGATATCTCACAGAATAAAATATCTTTATCCAGCAAGTGACCCCAAAAGGTGAATTCCCCCCATGGGGTCACCAGGTCACACCAGTGAAAGTCAGTATAGTACAATCACACGCTGTGTCCAATCAGGTGATTGGTGGTCGGGATGTAATTTGGCTGCTCTCTGATCGAATGAACTGATGAAAGACAAAGTCTCATGTGAGACCCCCCTGTATACTCCTCTTCCTCCCTGTATACTCCTCTTCCTCCCTGTATACTCCTAGTCCTCTCTGTATACTCATCTTCCTCTCTGTATACTCATCTTCCTCTCTGTATACTCCTCTTCATCTCTGTATACTCCTCTTCCTCCCTGTATATTCCTCTTCCTCCCTGTATACTCCTCTTCCTCTCCCTGTACTCCTCTTCCTCTCTGTATACTCCTCTTCCTCTCCGTATACTCATCTTCCTCTCTGTATACTCCTCTTCCTCCCTGTATACTCCTCTTCCTCCCTGTATACTCCTCTTCCTCCCTGTGTACTCCTCTTCCTCTCCGTATACTCCTCTTCCTCCCTGTGTACTCATCTTTCTCTTTGTATACTCATCTTCCTCTCTGTATACTCATCTTTCTCTCTGTATACTCATCTTCCTCTCTGTATACTCCTCTTCCTCTCTGTATACTCCTCTTCATCTCTGTATACTCCTCTTCCTCTCTGTATACTCCTCTTCATCTCTGTATACTCCTCTTCCTCTCTGTATACTCCTCTTCATCTCTGTATACTCATCTTCCTCTCTGTATACTCATCTTCCTCTCTGTATACTCATCTTCCTCTCTGTATACTCATCTTTCTCTCTGTATACCAGAGGCGTAACTAGAACCTTCAGGGCCCTGATGCAAGAAACCATGAAGGGCCCCCCAGACCCCTGGCCGGGGCCCTTACCTTCAAGCCCAGGGCTCTTCCTACTAATCCTGGGGCTCTTTACACGCGTTGCATGGCCTTTTATTACGGTCCCGCATCAGGATTCTTTCACAAGTTCTGCAGTGGGCCCCCTTCCTGCAATCTTGGGGCCTCCCCACAGTGGTGCAATGCCAGGGTCCGGTCGCAAGTGTGACCTTTGCGATCCTGGAAGTTCACCCACTGGTTTGCTACCGGGCCCCCTGGAGCATGGGGCCCGGTAGCGATTGCAACCCCTGCAACCCCTGTAGTTACGCCCCTGCTGTATACTCATCTTCCTCTCTGTATACTCCTCTTCCTCTCTGTATACTCCTCTTCATCTCTGTATACTCATCTTTCTCTCTGTATACTCATCTTTCTCTCTGTATACTCCTCTTCCTCCCTGTATATTCCTCTTCCTCCCTGTATACTCCTCTTCCTCTCTGTATACTCCTCTTCATCTCTGTATACTCATCTTCCTCTCTGTATACTCCTCTTCATCTCTGTATACTCCTCTTCATCTCTGTATACTCATCTTCCTCTCTGTATACTCCTCTTCATCTCTGTATACTCCTCTTCATCTCTGTATACTCATCTTCCTCTCTGTATATTCCTCTTCCTCCCTGTATACTTCTCTTCCTCTCTGTATACTCCTCTTCCTCCCTGTATACTCCTCTTCCTCCCTGTATACTCCTAGTCCTCTCTGTATACTCCTCTTCATCTCTGTATACTCCTCTTCCTCACTGTATACTCCTCTTCCTCTCTGTATACTTATCTTCCTCTCTGTATACTCATCTTCATCTCTGTATACTCATCATCCTCCCTGTATACTCCTCTTCATCTCTGTATACTCCTCTTCCTCCCTGTATACTCCTCTTCCTCCCTGTGTACTCCTCTTCCTCTCTGTGTACTCCTTTTCCTCTCTGTGTACTCCTCTTCCTCTCTGTGTACTCATCTTTCTCTCTGTATACTCATCTTGCTCTCTGTATACTCCTCTTCATATCTGTATACTCATCTTTCTCTCTGTATACTCATCTTCCTCTCTGTATACTCATCTTCCTCTCTGTATACTCCTCTTCATCTCTGTATACTCATCTTCCTCTCTGTATACTCATCTTCCTCTCTGTATACTCATCTTCCTCTCTGTATACTCCTCTTCATCTCTGTATACTCATCTTCCTCTCTGTATACTCATCTTCCTCTCTGTATACTCCTCTTCATCTCTGTATACTCATCTTTCTCTCTGTATACTCCTCTTCCTCTCTGTGTACTCCTCTTCCTCCCTGTGTACTCCTCTTCCTCCCTGTATACTCCTCTTCCTCCCTGTATACTCCTCTTCCTCCCTTCCTCCCTGTATACTCCTCTTCCTCCCTGTATACTCCTCTTCCTCCCTGTATACTCCTCTTCCTCCCTGTGTACTCCTCTTCCTCACTGTGTACTCCTCTTCCTCCCTGTGTACTCCTCTTCCTCCCTGTGTACTCCCCTTCCTCACTGTGTACTCCTCTTCCTCCCTGTGTACTCCCCTTCCTCACTGTGTACTCCTCTTCCTCCCTGTGTACTCCTCTTCCTCTCTGTATACTGGTCTTATGGTGGTTTTTGGTGGGTTTTAAGGGTATAATAAGCTTTAGATGTCTACTGATGGTAACAGAATCTCCTTTCACCTCCCCCGAATCTCTTCTTGTGCCAAAGAATGATCCAAGTCTCATTATTTGTAATTTATTTCACAGAAGAATAAAAAGTAACATTGTTGATAAACATTGATCAGACGGGAGATAGAGAGATACAAAGTAACATTGTTTATAAACATTGATCAGAGGGGAGATAGAGAGATACAAAGTAACATTGTTTATAAACATTGATCAGACGGGATAGAGAGATACAAAGTAACATTGTTTATAAACATTGATCAGACAGGATAGAGAGATACAAAGTAACATTGTTTATAAACATTGATCAGACAGGATAGAGAGATACAAAGTAACATTGTTTATAAACATTGATCAGATAGGAGATAGAGAGATACAAAGTAACATTGTTTATAAACATTGATCAGACAGGAGCTAGAGAGATACAAAGTAACATTGTTTATAAACATTGATCAGACGGGAGATAGAGAGATACAAAGTAACATTGTTTATAAACATTGATCAGAGGGGAGATAGAGAGATACAAAGTAACATTGTTTATAAACATTGATCAGACGGGAGATAGAGAGATACAAAGTAACATTGTTTATAAACATTGATCAGAGGGGAGATAGAGAGATACAAAGTAATGCCCCGTACACACGTTCAGATAATCGGACGACTTATCGTTCGCATTTTGTTGCATGATACTAACATCGAATTCAACAATGTGTACAAACCGTCTGATTTTTGTCATACGATTCGGGAAAAGCTTCCTGGTTGCTTAGTTACGTATCAGATGGTGCAAAACAAAAACAATGGCAGCCAGGCTTTTTTCATGCTATTTTAGTGTATCTGAGCATGCGCGGTCTTTGACGATCGATTTTTAGCGGACACATAGTGTACTGATGAAATGATTGTCATTCGCGAGGTTATTGTACAACAGAAGTTTTCCTGTTTGTCCCTTTGGATTTTGTTGCATGAACTGTCGTGATCAGCTGTCGAAAGCTGCGTACTAACCATCAGATTATCGCGCGATCAAGTGGAAAGCGAGTTTTAGAGCCGGTTTACACTGGGGCGACTTGTCAGGCGACTTGGTTGCCTGACAAGTCGCCGTGGGTCGCCTGCCATAGATTAGCACAGGACCCGTTCTAATAGGAGTGACACAAGTTGCTCCGACTTAGAAAAAGGGTCCTGTACTACTTCGGGGCGACCTGCATTGACTTCAATGATATGAAGTCCGTGCATGTCGCTCCGAGGTCGCGGTGCGCGCTATGCACCGCGACTTCACAGGTCGCCCCAGCAAGTCGGGTCGCCTGTATGTGAACCGGCTCTTATCGTACGATTATCGGAACGTGTGTACCTGGCATAACATTGTTTATAAACATTGATCAGACAGGAGATAGAGAGATATAAAGTAACATTGTTTATAAACATTGATCAGACGGGAGAATTGGCTTGTTCCCTATTGTGTAGAGACCTGAGTTTTCCCGCACTTTTCTATGTGCCCCAATCACACTACTATAGAGAGGAAAGGTGTGGGAAAACACGGCATGTCTGTCCAATCGTTTCATCGCAGCTGAGAAGTTAAAAAAGTAAAATAAATGTCAACAGAGCATTGTAAATATGAAGACCCCCCCTACATAACCGACACCAAACGACTCGACACATGAGATCTGAATGGGGAAAAATATCATGCTGGATATCTATACTGGTATGGACTGGGGAATGTGTTAGGATGTATACTGGTATGGACTGGGGAATGTGTTAGGATCTATACTGGTATGGACTGGGGAATGTGTTAGGATGTATACTGGTATGGACTGGGTAATGTGTTAGGATCTATACTGGTATGGACTGGGTTATGTGTTAGGATCTATACTGGTATGGACTGGGTAATGTGTTAGGATCTATACTGGTATGGACTGGGTTATGTGTTAGGATCTATACTGGTATGGACTGGGGAATGTGTTAGGATCTATACTGGTATGGACTGGGTAATGTGTTAGGATCTATACTGGTATGGACTGGGTAATGTGTTAGGATCTACAGTGGGTACGGAAAGTATTCAGACCCCCTTAAATTTTTCACTCTTTGTTATATTGCAGCCATTCTTCTTCCTCATGAATGTACACATAGCACCCCATACTGACAGAAAAACACAGAATTGTTGACATTGTTGCAGAAAAACTGAAATATCACATGGTCCTAAGTATTCAGACCCTTTGCTCAGTATTTAGTAGAAGCCCCCTTTTGATCTAATACAGCCAGGAGTCTTTTTGGGAAAGATGCAACAAGTCTTTCACACCTGGATTTGGGGATCCTCTGCCATTCCTCCTTGCAGATCCTCTCCAGTTCTGTCAGGTTGGATGGTAAACGTTGGTGGACAGCCATTTTTCGGTCTCTCCAGAGATGCTCAATTGGGTTTAAGTCAGGGCTCTGGCTGGGCCATTCAAGAACAGTCACGGAGTTGTTGTGAAGCCACTCCTTCTTTATTTTAGCTGTGTGCTTAGGGTCATTGTCTTGTTGGAAGGTAAACCTTCGGCCCAGTCTGAGGTCCAGAGCACTCTGGAGAACGTTTTTGTCCAGGATATCCCTGTACTTGGCCGCATTCATCTTTCCCTCGATTGCAACCAGTCGTCCTGTCCCTGCAGCTGAAAAACACCCCCACAGCATGATGCTGCCACCACCATGCTTCACTGTTGGGACTGTATTGGACAGGTGATGAGCAGTGCCTGGTTTTCTCCACACATACCGCTTAGAATTAAGGCCTAAAAGTTCTATTTTGGTCTCATCAGACCAGAGAATCTTATTTCTCACCATCTTGGAGTCCTTCAGGTGTTTTTTAGCAAACTCCATGCGGGCTTTCATGTGTCTTACACTGAGGAGAGGCTTCCGTCGGGCCACTCTGCCATAAAGCCCCGACTGGTGGAGGGCTGCAGTGATGGTTGACTTTCTACAACTTTCTCCCATCTCCTGACTGCATCTCTGGAGCTCAGCCACAGTGATCTTTGGGTTCTTCTTTACCTCTCTCACCAAGGCTCTTCTCCCCCGATAGCTCAGTTTGGCCGGACGGCCAGCTCTAGGAAGGGTTCTGGTCAGAGGCGGACTGGGCCGGGAGGCAGGGAGGCGATTGCCCTCCAGGCCGCTCTGATGCTTCCTAAAAAGGCCACTCGCTCCGCACCGATTCCACCCCTGCAGACAGGCAGGACACCCGCCGGCCGCCGCTACATTGTGTTATACTTGCGGAGCATCACTGCTCTGCTGCAGCTCTGCAAGTATACTATAATGTAGCGGCGGCCGGCGGGTGTCATGCCTGTCTGCAGGGGTGGAATCGGTGCGGAGCGAGTGGCCTTTTTGACTGGTGAGTCCAGTCACTTCCCTGTCAGGCGGAGTGATCTCCACCCGACAGATGCTTTCTAGTCCCGGCCGAGTGTGATGTCATCCAGAGGCCAGGAGGCGGGAAGAAAGGACGGAGGAGAGTGCTTCTGCAAGGAACTGCGAGGAGCCAGCCCAGTGAAGCCCTGTGGAATAGTGAGTTTTCAGAGGCTGCTCAGGCTGATAATACACCTTACATAAGGCAATGTTATGTCAGTGTTGTAGATGTGTGAAATGGCTCAAGTGATTAACTCATTGAGGCGAGGAGTTCATTTACAATGCTGTTTGTAAAATGCAGTATGGAGGGGGTTAATGTACTGCCAATGGCCACTAATGCATTAGTGACCAGTGACAGTTAATTAACCCCTTTGTGCTGCATTAGTGACAGTGGCACCAGTGTCAGTGTTAATTAACCCCTGTATTGTGCAGCATGAAATGGTTAATAAACACTGACACTGGTACAACTAATGCAGCACAAAGGGGTTAATGACTGCCACTAGTCACTACTGCATCCGTGTCCAGTGGTGTATTTTATTTTTGTGCTACCCTAGGCAAGATTTAAATCGGGCACCCCCATCTACATTTATCCCACCCCAGCCACAGTATACTGTTCTTGTCTCAGGGTCTGATGAGGAAGCCACAGCTGTTCACAATGAATGGCTGCGGCTTCCTTATCAGACCCTGGGACATGAGGGCAGAGGATGGGGGTCAGTGGGACATAGGACGGGGTCAGCAGGGCAGAGAATGTGGCGGCAATGGTAAGCACTGATCAGGAGCAATGATTAAGCTGGATTGATATGCAGCACTAGTAGGTGGCAATGATGGACACTGATAGGTGGCACTGATCAAGCTGCACTGATGAGGCTGAGCTTATATGCACTGGTGAGGCTGCATTGATGGGCAATGATCAGGCTGCACTGATGAGGCTGCACTGATGGACACTGGTGGTGCTGCGTTGATGGGGACTGATGAGGCTGCATGGATGGAAACTGATGAGGCTGCACTGGTGGACACTGATGAGGCTGAAAAAGTGAAAAAATGTGGCTCTCAACAGCTTGATAAAACACAAAATAAATTATTCCAATGTGCAAACGTTCGTGCAAAAAAACAGTTTCTAGTGTCCAAAAAAAAAAAGGGTTAAGCAAACAGCCAATGATGGAAACACAGACTTGATAGGAGTGAATCTCAAAAAAGCCTCCACCTCCACACGATCACCCAGTGAAATGTATAGGTACCGCTTACCAGAACCACTGGACCCCTTAGTTATAGGGGGTCAAACACGCTTATTGATCCACATCAGATCCAACCTTGCATATCCCCCTCTCACACAGGCGACAGCGTGTAGCCAAATCGATGGAGCATTAAAGAACCAATTCATAGATGGAGAGAAATGACAAACAGGCTCTCATGGTGCAGTATTACTCATCAAAGGATCATTTTCAGTTTGCTGTGGATAGGAGACCCAGCTCCACGCCTGCGTTCCTTAGACCCGGAAGTTTACGGTCTCACGTTCCCAATCTAAGGGTCTAAGGAACGCAGGCGTGGAGCGGCGGCTCCTATCTCGCCTGTGTGAGAGGGGGATGTGCAAGGTCGGATCTGATGTGGATCAATAAGCGTGTTTGACCCCCTATAACTAAGGGGTCCAGTGGTTCTGGTAAGCGGTACCTATACATTTCACTGGGTGATCGTGTGGAGGTGGAGGCTTTTTTGAGATTCACTCCTATCAAGTCTGTGTTTCCATCATTGGCTGTTTGCTTAACCCTTTTTTTTTTTTGGACACTAGAAACAGTTTTTTTGCACGAACATTTGCACATTGGAATAATTTAATTTGTGTTTTATCAAACTGTTGAGCGCCACATTTTTTCACTTTTTCATTTGTCACGTTATTTACGTTGATTTTGCAGCTCGCAGAGTGGAAGCAATTTCACCCTAAACACATTTATAGATATGAGTAGTGTTTATTTATTTATACATCACATTCATTTTGCGCAGTTTTTGTTGGGTTCACCAATAATCTTCTTTCACTGATGAGGCTGAGCTGATGGACACTGATCAGGTTGCATTGATGGGCACTGGTGAGGCTGCATTGATGGGTACTGATCAGGCTGCATTGATGGCAACTGATAAGGCTGCACTGGTGAGGCTGCATTTATGGGCACTAGAGAGGCTGCATTGATGGACACTGGTGAGGCTGAATTGATGGGCACTGGTCAGGTTGCATTGATGGGCACTGATCAGGCTGCATTGATGGGCACTGGTCAGGTTGCATTGATGGGCACTGGTCAGGTTGCATTGATGGGCAATGATCAGGATGCCTTGATGGGCACAGGTGAGGCTGCATTAATGGGCACTGATGAGGCTGGACTGATGGGCACTGGTGAGGCTGCATTAATGGGCACTGATGAGGCTGGACTGATGGGCACTGGTGAGGCTGCATTAATGGGCACTGATGAGGCTGGACTGATGGACACTGGTGAGGGTGCATTGATGCATTATTTTTGTTAAACCTCCTTTGTTGCTATTAACATTAAATTATGTTACCACTTTGTATCATATTTGTCTTGCTTTATAACATCAATATCCGTTATAAACCAGGTGGGCATAGATGGTGAGCTCGGTGGTTCAATGGGCCACTTGACTGGACTTGCCCCCCAGGCCCAAGGCTGCCAGTCCTCCCCTGGTTCTGGTCGTCCCAAACGTCTTCCATTTGAGGATTATGGAGGCCACTGTGCTCTTAGGAACCTTAAGTGCAGCAGAAATCTTTTTGTAACCTTGGCCAGATCTGTGCCTTGCCACAATTCTGTCTCTGAGCTCTTCAGGCAGTTCCTTTGACCTCATGATTCTCATTTGCTCTGACATGCATTGTGATCTGGAAGGTCTTATATAGACAGGTGTGTGGCTTTCCTAATCAAGTCCAATCAGTATAATCAAACACAGCTGGACTCAAATGAAGGTGTAGAACCATCTCAAGGATGATCAGAAGAAATGGAAACCACCTGAGTTAAATATATGAGTGTCACAGCAAAGGGTCTGAATACTTAGTGTCACAGCAAAGGGTCTGAATACTTAGGACCATGTGATATTTCAGTTTTTCTTTTTTAATAAATCTGCAACAATGTCAACAATTCTGTGTTTTTCTGTCAGTATGGGGTGCTATGTGTACATTCATGAGGAAGAAAAATGAACCTAAATGATTTTAGCAAATGGCTGCAATATAACAAAGAGTGAAAAATTTAAGGGGGTCTGAATACTTTCCGTACCCACTGTATACTGGTATGGACGGGGTAATGTGTTAGGATCTATACTGGTATGGACTGGGTAATGTGTTAGGATCTATACTGGTATGGACTGGGTAATGTGTTAGGATCTATACTGGTATGGACTGGGTAATGTGTTAGGATCTATACTGGTATGGACTGGGTAATGTGTTGGGATCTATACTGGTATGGACTGGGTAATGTTGGGATCTACTGAGCTCCTGAACAGACTGAGGTGTAACCTGGCGGTGTCGGATGGACGAAACATAAAGTCCCAGAGCTGTTCTATTGGATTTAGGTCAGGTGAGTGTGGGGGTCATTCAATGGTATCAATTCCTTCATCCTCCAGGAACTGGCTGCATACTCTCACCACATGAGGCGGCATTGTCATGCACCAGGAGGAACCCAGGACCCCCTGCACCAGTGTAGGGTCTGACAATGGGTCCAAGGATTTCATCCCAATGCCTAATGGCAGTCAGGGTGCCATTGTCTATCCTGTAGAGGTCTGTGTGTCCCTCCATGGATATTCCTCCCCAGACCATCACTGACCCCCCACCCAACCGGTCATGTTGAACGATGTTACAGGCAGCATAATGTTCTCCACCCCTTCTCCAGACTCTTTCATGTCTGTCACATGTGCTCAGGGTGACCCTCCTCTCATCTGTGAACAGCACAGGGTGCCGGTGGTGGAGCTCCCAATTCTGGGGTTCAATGGCAAAGGGTAAAATCGGCTCTGATAGCTGTAGAAGTAATCATTGGTTCTATTTACTGAGTTATACTTTAGAAATAGTTTTTTAAAAAACTGTTCATTCGATCCACTTTACTGTACTTGCTGGGACTTGTAGTGCTGGGACTCCATCTAATATAATACGGGAGGTTTGGGGGTCCCGATAGAGTGGGTGTCATTGATGGTCTGTGTACATTTAAAGGGGGGATCTGGGTGGGAACAACCTGTGAAGTGGACATGATTTGGGGGGCACCCACCCACAAAGTGGGCGCAATAAATGGGTGGGGTGTGAAAGGGTTCCAGGATCAGAATGTTAGTAAATTAGGATTTGTATCTCCAACCTTCTAGTGGAATTATTGGGGGAGTCGGGCGCTCTGTTTTTTGGGGGTCCATTGCCTTGAATTGGTGAACGGTTCTTTTTTTGGTGACAGGTCCTCTTTTCTATGATAACCGCCCCCCCCTCCCCCCTCTTCCTCCTCTCTGACGTCTCCGGTTTCGGAATCTTCGGAGAATAAATATTTTTGGGGTCGTTTCCTTCCCGGGACGCAGAAAACTCGTTGCGCTAATTTGGTGTTTAAACAATTTTATTTCAGAGATTTTATGATTTATAAACAACGTTTACATTCCAACTTCTAAGGTTTCCCATCCTGCAGTCTGAGCGAATTCTTCCTCCGCCGCCGCGAATAAACGATTTCATGGTCACTGGTGACCCCGGCGCGGCCCGGGGAGGGGGGGCAGAGGAGAGATCTGATGACCCCCCCTGTGATATATACAGAATTTATCTCCAAGGATCCATTCACCTCTCACACTCCTGCATTAGGAAATGCGCCTTTCCTCAGAGCGCCCCGTTATTGTGTCGCCTCAAAATATAAATCCCTACAAAACGCGTTTTACATCCAATCTGTGTACGTTTCCTTTCCGGTGTCCCCCACATTGTACAGAGACAGCCTGCACCCCCATATTGTACAGAGACAGCCTGCGCCCCCACATTGTACAGAGACAGCCAGCGCCCCCATATTGTACAGAGACAGCCAGCGCCCCCATATTGTACAGAGACAGCCTGCGCCCCCATATTGTACAGAGACATCCGGCGCCCCCATATTGTACAGAGACAGCCTGCGCCCCCCACATTGTACGAAGACAGCCTGCACCCCCCACATTGTACAGAGACAGCCTGCGCCCCCATATTGTACAGAGACATCCGGTGCCCCCATATTGTACAGAGACAGCTGGCACCCCCATATTGTACAGAGACAGCCAGCGCCCCCATATTGTACAGAGACAGCCTGCGCCCCCCACATTGTACAGAGACAGCCTGCGCCCCCACATTGTACAGAGACAGCCTGCGCCCCCCACATTGTACAGAGACAGCCTGCGCCCCCACATTGTACAGAGACAGCCGGCGCCCCCATATTGTACAGAGACAGCCTGCGCCCCCCACATTGTACAGAGACAGCCTGCGCCCCCACATTGTACAGAGACAGCCTGCACCCCCATATTGTACAGAGACAGCCTGCGCCCCCCACATTGTACACTGAGAGCCGGCGCCCCATATTGTACAGAGACAACCGGCGCCCCCCACATTGTACAGAGACAGCCGGCGCCCCCCACATTGTACAGAGACAGCCTGCGCCCCCACATTGTACAGAGACAGCCGGCGCCCCCCACATTGTACAGAGACAGCCTGCGCCCCCCACATTGTACAGAGACAGCCTGCGCCCCCACATTGTACAGAGACAGCCTGCGCCCCCATATTGTACAGAGACAGCTGGCACCCCCATATTGTACAGAGACAGCCAGCGCCCCCATATTGTACAGAGACAGCCTGCGCCCCCCACATTGTACAGAGACAGCCGGCGCCCCCATATTGTACAGAGACAGCCTGCGCCCCCATATTGTACAGAGACAGCCTGCGCCCCCACATTGTACAGAGACAGCCGGCGCCCCCACGTTGTACAGAGACAGCCGGCACCCCATATTGTACAGAGACAGCCTGCGCCCCCACCATGTACAGAGACAGCCTGCGCCCCCACATTGTACAGAGACAGCCTGCGCCCCCATATTGTACAGAGACAGCCTGCGCCCCCATATTGTACAGAGACAGCCTGCGCCCCCACATTGTACAGAGACAGCCTGCGCCCCCACATTGTACAGAGACAGCCGGCGCCCCCACGTTGTACAGAGACAGCCGGCACCCCATATTGTACAGAGACAGCCTGCGCCCCCACATTGTACAGAGACAGCCGGCGCCCCCACGTTGTACAGAGACAGCCTGCGCCCCCACATTGTACAGAGACAGCCGGCGCCCCCATATTGTACAGAGACAGCCGGCGCCCCCACGTTGTACAGAGACAGCCTGCGCCCCCACATTGTACAGAGACAGCCGGCGCCCCCACGTTGTACAGAGACAGCCGGCACCCCATATTGTACAGAGACAGCCTGCGCCCCCACGTTGTACAGAGACAGCCGGCGCCCCCACGTTGTACAGAGACAGCCTGCGCCCCCACATTGTACAGAGACAGCCTGCGCCCCCCACATTGTACAGAGACAGCCTGCGCCCCCACATTGTACAGAGACAGCCTGCGCCCCCCACATTGTACAGAGACAGCCGGCGCCCCCATATTGTACAGAGACAGCAGCTCCCCTCCTTGCGGTTTTGCGTCTCCCCCTGTATAATGATTGGCCCCAATAGCGTTAATGAATGGATTTGGTCCCGCCCCCGCCACATGGCCGCACATCTCTTTGTATGAACTGAGTATTATATCTGTAACCTGATTGGCCTGTAGGGGGCCCCCTGCTGGTCGGTGTCACCGGGGTCACAGCGCTGCCATGTGCCTCTCACATGTTCAACAAACTTTCACTTAACCTTTCTGACCGCCAATTTGTCTGCAGATTTCCCTCAGATCTCCGGAGACGTCCGACAGCCGGAAACATGGCGGCAAATTCCCCACCCAGACAGCCGGCAACATGGCGGCAAATTCCCCACCCAGACAGCCGGAAACATGGCGGCAAACTCCCCATCCAGACAGCCGGCAACATGACAGCAAATTCGACATCCGGAAACATGGCGGCAAATTCCCCATCCAGACAGCCGGCAACATGGCGGCAAATTCCTCATCGAGACAGCCGGAAACATGGCGGCAAATTCCCCATCCAGACAGCTGGCAACAAGGCGGCAAATTCCCCATCCAGACAGCCGGAAACATGGCGGCAAATTCCTCATCCAGACAGCCGGAAACAAGGCGGCAAATTCCCCATCCAGACAGCCGGAAACAAGGTGGCAAATTCCTCATCCAGACAGCCGTAAACATGGCGGCAAAATCCCCATCCAGACAGCCGGCAACATGACGGGAAATTCCCCATCCAGTCGGCAACATGACGGCAAATTCCCCATCCAGACAGCTGACAACATGGCGGCAAATTCCTCATCCAGACAGCCGTAAACATGGCGGCAAAATCCCCATCCAGACAGCCGGCAACATGACGGGAAATTCCCCATCCAGTCGGCAACATGACGGCAAATTCCCCATCCAGACAGCTGACAACATGGCGGCAAATTCCCCATCCAGACAGCTGGAAACATGGCGGCAAATTCCTCATCCAGACAGCCGGAAACAAGGCGGCAATTCCCCATCCAGACAGCCGGAAACATGGCAGCAAATTCCCCATCCAGACAGCCGGAAACATGGCAGCAAATTCCCCATCCAGACAGCCGGAAACATGGCGGCAATTTCCCTATCCAGACAGCTGGCAACATGGCGGCAAATTCCCCATCCAGACAGCCGGAAACATGGCAGCAAATTCCCCATCCAGACAGCCGGAAACATGGCAGCAAATTCCCCATCCAGACAGCCGGAAACAAGGTGGCAAATTCCTCATCCAGACAGCCGGAAACATGGCGGCAAAATCCCCATCCAGACAGCCGGAAACATGGCGGCAAATTCCTCATCCAGACAGCCGGAAACAAGGCAGCAAAATCCCCATCCAGACAGCCGGAAACATGGCGGCAAATTCCTCATCCAGACAGCCGGAAACAAGGCAGCAAATTCCTCATCCAGACAGCCGGAAACAAGGTGGCAAATTCCTCATCCAGACAGCCGGAAACATGACGGGAAATTCCCCATCCAGTCGGCAACATGACAGCAAATTCCCCATCCAGACAGCCGGAAACATGGCGGCAAATTCCCCATCCAGACAGCCGGAAACAAGGCAGCAAATTCCCCATCCAGTCGGAAACATGGCGGCAAATTCCCCTTCCAGACAGCCGGGAACATGGCGGCAAATTCCTCATCCAGACAGCCGGAAACATGGCGGCAAATTCCCCATCCAGACAGCCGGAAACAAGGCGGCAAATTCCCCATCCAGACAGCCGGAAACAAGGTGGCAAATTCCCCATCCAGACAGCCGGAAACAAGGTGGCAAATTCCCCATCCAGACAGCCAGAAACAAGGCGGCAAATTCCCCATCCAGACAGCCGGAAACATGGCGGGGTGCCATATTCCCGGATGTAAATGACCTGCCAATGGGGGATATTTCGGGGGTGTAAATGTCTTGGGGGGGGTGATTTCTCGGGTATAAACGTCCTGCCAATGGGGGGATATTCCCGGGTGCAAACGTCCCGCCCAGAGAGGGCAATACTCCCGGGTATAAACGTCCTGCCCGATGGGGGATATTACTGGGTGTAAAAGTGCTGCCGGGGGGGGGGGGGGGGGAGTTGGTATTTCCGGGTGTACAGAGGAAAAGTTGCACGGTAGAAGTCTCTGACAATGGTGACACCAGGACAGGAAGTGAGTGAATCTCACCAGCGGGGACACAGCGGAATATTCCTTCTAAAACGAAGACAGAAAAGTTTTCTTTGTGTCGATTGTAATTATTTATTCTTCATCCAGAGAGGTGACACCCGGCTGACAACGCTTGTCTCCGCCCACTTCCTCCATCCTTACTTTGTACGTCGCTCTGTGGTTGGTGGGATTAGTAGTTACAATGTTTCATGTCTGTGTATCAGTTCTGGAATAATAAAGTTTGTTTTGTATGGAGGCGGGAATGTCCCAAATCTCTGTCAGTTTATTTCTTTGTCCCCATCAGGGAGATTTCCCTTCACTTCCTGTCCTAGAGACACAACAGGAAGTGAGAGGAAAGAGGCGTCCCCATTCGCTGATCCCTCAGCCATACAGGTATGTGACCCCGGATACACGCACTGATTTGAGAGGAATATGGGGGTGACACGCCTCATAAATCATTCACCTTCCAGAACTATATTTAATCTGGGGGCGGGACTTCACTTGCTGCATGCTTCTCCTCACTCGTTGACTCTGACACCGGTATTCTTTTACTACGCCCCTCCCCCTGAACGGGGAAGAGTTCTATTGAAAGCAGTGCTTACCACCCTCTGAAAAGTGATCTGTGGTGGGTTACATGTCAGAGGGCGGTATAGTAGTGGTTGGCAGATCTGCCTTTTTTTTAAATATCGGGGGTGGGGGAGGAGAGGGGCTGTAAAGAAATCACACCGCAAGTGTGAGCGCGGCGTAAATAGCACAAACCCTCCCCCTCCCCATATAAATCCCCCCCTCCAAGTAAAAATCCTCCCCATTCCAGTACAAACCCTCCCCCTCCCCATATAAATCCCCCCCTCCCAGTAAAAATCCTCCCCATTCCAGTACAAATCCTCCCTCCTCCCAGTATAAATACCCCCCTCCCAGTACAAATTCTCCCCCTCCCCATATAAATCCCCCCCTCCCAGTAAAAATCCTCCCCATTCCAGTACAAATCCTCCCTCCTCCCAGTATAAATACCCCCCTCCCAGTACAAATTCTCCCCCTCCCCATATAAATCCCCCCCTCCCAGTAAAAATCCTCCCCATTCCAGTACAAATCCTCCCTCCTCCCAGTATAAATACCCCCCTCCCAGTACAAATTCTCCCCCTCCCCATATAAATCCCCCCTCCCAGTAAAAATCCTCCCCATTTCAGTACAAATCCTCCCTCCTCCCAGTATAAATACCCCCCTCCCAGGACAAATCCTCCCCATTCCAGTACAAATTCTCCCTCCTCCCAGAACAAATCCTCCACCTCCCCATAAAAATCCTCCCCATTCCAGTACAAATCCTCCCTCCTCCCAGTATAAATCCTCCCTCCTCCCAGTATAAATACCCCCCTTCCAGTACAAATTCTCCCCCTCCCAGTATAAATACCCCCCTTCCAGTACAAATTCTCCCCCTCCCAGTATAAATACCCCCCTTCCAGTACAAATCCTCCCTCCTCCCAGTATAAATACCCCCCTCCCAGTACAAATTCTCCCCCTCCCCACATAAATCCCCCCCTCCCAGTAAAAATCCTCCCCATTCCAGTACAAATCCTCCCTCCTCCCAGTATAAATACCCCCCTCCCAGTACAAATCCTCCCTCCTCCCAGTATAAATACCCCCCTCCCAGTACAAATTCTCCCCCTCCCCATGTAAATCCCCCCCTCCCAGTAAAAATCCTCCCCATTCCAGTACAAATCCTCCCTCCTCCCAGTATAAATACCCCCCTCCCAGTACAAATTCTCCCCCTCCCCATATAAATCCCCCCTCCCAGTAAAAATCCTCCCCATTCCAGTACAAATCCTCCCTCCTCCCAGTATAAATACCCCCCTCCCAGTACAAATTCTCCCCCTCCCCATATAAATCCCCCCCTCCCAGTAAAAATCCTCCCCATTCCAGTACAAATCCTCCCTCCTCCCTGTATAAATACCCCCCTCCCAGTACAAATTCTCCCCCTCCCCATATAAATCCCCCCCTCCCAGTAAAAATCCTCCCCATTCCAGTACAAATCCTCCCTCCTCCCAGCATAAATACCCCCCTCCCAGTACAAATCCTCCCTCCTCCCAGTATAAATACCCCCCTCCCAGTACAAATCCTCCCTCCTCCCAGTATAAATACCCCCCTCCCAGTACAAATTCTCCCCCTCCCCATATAAATCCCCCCTCCCAGTAAAAATCCTCCCCATTCCAGTACAAATTCTCCCTCCTCCCAGTACAAATCCTCCCCCTCCCCATATAAATCCCCCCCCTCCCAGTAAAAATCCTCCCCATTCCAGTACAAATCCTCCCTCCTCCCAGTATAAATACCCCCCTCCCAGTACAAATCCTCCCTCCTCCCAGTATAAATACCCCCCTCCCAGAACAAATTCTCCCCCTCCCCATATAAATACCCCCGTCCCAGTAAAAATCCTCCCCATTCCAGTACAAATCCTCCCTCCTCCCAGTATAAATACCCCCTCCCAGTACAAATCCTCCCTCCTCCCAGTGTAAATACCCCCCTCCCAGTACAAATCCTCCCCCCTCCCAGTACAAATCCTCCCTCCTCCCAGTATAAATACCCCCCTCCCAGTACAAATTCTCACCCTCCCCATATAAATCCCCCACTCCCAGTAAAAATCCTCCCCATTCCAGTACAAATCCTCCCTCCTCCCAGTATAAATACCCCCTCCCAGTACAAATCCTCCCTCCTCCCAGTATAAATACCCCCCTCCCAGTACAAATTCTCCCCCTCCCCATATAAATCCCCCCCTCCCAGTAAAAATCCTCCCCATTCCAGTACAAATCCTCCCTCCTCCCAGTATAAATACCCCCCTCCCAGTACAAATTCTCCCCCTCCCCATATAAATCCCCCCCTCCCAGTAAAAATCCTCCCCATTCCAGTACAAATCCTCCCTCTTCCCAGTATAAATACCCCCCTCCCAGTACAAATCCTCCCTCCTCCCAGTATAAATACCCCCCTCCCAGTACAAATCCTCCCTCCTCCCAGTATAAATACCCCCCTCCCAGTACAAATTCTCCCCCTCCCCATATAAATCCCCCCCTCCCAGTAAAAATCCTCCCCATTCCAGTACAAATCCTCCCTCCTCCCAGTATAAATACCCCCCTCCCAGTACAAATCCTCCCTCCTCCCAGTATAAATACCCCCCTCCCAGTACAAATCCTCCCTCCTCCCAGTATAAATACCCCCCTCCCAGTACAAATTCTCCCCCTCCCCATATAAATCCCCCCCTCCCAGTAAAAATCCTCCCCATTCCAGTACAAATCCTCCCTCCTCCCAGTATAAATACCCCCCTCCCAGTACAAATTCTCCCCCTCCCCATATAAATCCCCCCTCCCAGTAAAAATCCTCCCCATTTCAGTACAAATCCTCCCTCCTCCCAGTATAAATACCCCCCTCCCAGTACAAATCCTCCCTCCTCCCAGTATAAATACCCCCCTCCCAGTACAAATCCTCCCTCCTCCCAGTATAAATACCCCCCTCCCAGTACAAATTCTCCCCCTCCCCATATAAATCCCCCCCTCCCAGTAAAAATCCTCCCCATTCCAGTACAAATCCTCCCTCCTCCCAGTATAAATACCCCCCTCCCAGTACAAATTCTCCCCCTCCCCATATAAATCCCCCCTCCCAGTAAAAATCCTCCCCATTTCAGTACAAATCCTCCCTCCTCCCAGTATAAATACCCCCCTCCCAGTACAAATCCTCCCCATTCCAGTACAAATTCTCCCTCCTCCCAGAACAAATCCTCCACCTCCCCATAAAAATCCTCCCCATTCCAGTACAAATCCTCCCTCCTCCCAGTATAAATACCCCCCTCCCAGTACAAATCCTCCCTCCTCCCAGTATAAATACCCCCCTTCCAGTACAAATTCTCCCCCTCCCAGTATAAATACCCCCCTTCCAGTACAAATCCTCCCTCCTCCCAGTATAAATACCCCCTCCCAGTACAAATTCTCCCCCTCCCCATATAAATCCCCCCCTCCCAGTAAAAATCCTCCCCATTCCAGTACAAATCCTCCCTCCTCCCAGTATAAATACCCCCCTCCCAGTACAAATCCTCCCTCCTCCCAGTATAAATACCCCCCTCCCAGTACAAATTCTCCCCCTCCCCATATAAATCCCCCCTCCCAGTAAATATCCTCCCCATTCCAGTACGAATCCTCCCTCCTCCCAGTATAAATACCCCCCTCCCAGTACAAATTCTCCCCCTCCCCATATAAATCCCCCCTCCCAGTAAAAATCCTCCCCATTCCAGTACAAATCCTCCCTCCTCCCAGTATAAATACCCCCCCTCCCAGTACAAATTCTCCCCCTCCCCATATAAATCCCCCCCTCCCAGTAAAAATCCTCCCCATTCCAGTACAAATCCTCCCTCCTCCCAGTATAAATACCCCCCTCCCAGTACAAATTCTCCCCCTCCCCATATAAATCCCCCCCCTCCCAGTAAAAATCCTCCCCATTCCAGTACAAATCCTCCCTCCTCCCAGCTTAAATACCCCCCTCCCAGTACAAATCCTCCCTCCTCCCAGTATAAATACCCCCCTCCCAGTACAAATCCTCCCTCCTCCCAGTATAAATACCCCCCTCCCAGTACAAATTCTCCCCCTTCCCATATAAATCCCCCCTCCCAGTAAAAATCCTCCCCATTCCAGTACAAATTCTCCCTCCTCCCAGTACAAATCCTCCCCCTCCCCATATAAATCCCCCCCTCCCAGTAAAAATCCTCCCCATTCCAGTACAAATCCTCCCTCCTCCCAGTATAAATACCCCCCTCCCAGTACAAATCCTCCCTCCTCCCAGTATAAATACCCCCCTCCCAGTACAAATTCTCCCCCTCCCCATATAAATACCCCCCTCCCAGTAAAAATCCTCCCCATTCCAGTACAAATCCTCCCTCCTCCCAGTATAAATACTCCCCTCCCAGTACAAATCCTCCCTCCTCCCAGTATAAATACCCCCCTCCCAGTACAAATCCTCCCTCCTCCCAGTATAAATACCCCCCTCCCAGTACAAATTCTCCCCCTCCCCATATAAATCCCCCCTCCCAGTAAAAATCCTCCCCATTCCAGTACAAATCCTCCCTCCTCCCAGTATAAATACCCCCCTCCCAGTACAAATTCTCCCCCTCCCCATATAAATCCCCCCTCCCAGTAAAAATCCTCCCCATTTCAGTACAAATCCTCCCTCCTCCCAGTATAAATACCCCCCTCCCAGTACAAATCCTCCCTCCTCCCAGTATAAATACCCCCCTCCCAGTACAAATCCTCCCTCCTCCCAGTATAAATACCCCCCTCCCAGTACAAATTCTCCCCCTCCCCATATAAATCCCCCCCTCCCAGTAAAAATCCTCCCCATTCCAGTACAAATCCTCCCTCCTCCCAGTATAAATACCCCCCTCCCAGTACAAATTCTCCCCCTCCCCATATAAATCCCCCCTCCCAGTAAAAATCCTCCCCATTTCAGTACAAATCCTCCCTCCTCCCAGTATAAATACCCCCCTCCCAGTACAAATCCTCCCCATTCCAGTACAAATTCTCCCTCCTCCCAGAACAAATCCTCCACCTCCCCATAAAAATCCTCCCCATTCCAGTACAAATCCTCCCTCCTCCCAGTATAAATACCCCCCTCCCAGTACAAATCCTCCCTCCTCCCAGTATAAATACCCCCCTTCCAGTACAAATTCTCCCCCTCCCAGTATAAATACCCCCCTTCCAGTACAAATCCTCCGTCCTCCCAGTATAAATACCCCCTCCCAGTACAAATTCTCCCCCTCCCCATATAAATCCCCCCCTCCCAGTAAAAATCCTCCCCATTCCAGTACAAATCCTCCCTCCTCCCAGTATAAATACCCCCCTCCCAGTACAAATCCTCCCTCCTCCCAGTATAAATACCCCCCTCCCAGTACAAATTCTCCCCCTCCCCATATAAATCCCCCCCTCCCAGTAAATATCCTCCACATTCCAGTACAAATCCTCCCTCCTCCCAGTATAAATACCCCCCTCCCAGTACAAATTCTCCCCCTCCCCATATAAATCCCCCCTCCCAGTAAAAATCCTCCCCATTCCAGTACAAATCCTCCCTCCTCCCAGTATAAATACCCCCCCTCCCAGTACAAATTCTCCCCCTCCACATATAAATCCCCCCCTCCCAGTAAAAATCCTCCCCATTCCAGTACAAATCCTCCCTCCTCCCAGTATAAATACCCCCCTCCCAGTACAAATTCTCCCCCTCCCCATATAAATCCCCCCCCTCCCAGTAAAAATCCTCCCCATTCCAGTACAAATCCTCCCTCCTCCCAGCATAAATACCCCCCTCCCAGTACAAATCCTCCCTCCTCCCAGTATAAATACCCCCCTCCCAGTACAAATCCTCCCTCCTCCCAGTATAAATACCCCCCTCCCAGTACAAATTCTCCCCCTCCCCATATAAATCCCCCCTCCCAGTAAAAATCCTCCCCATTCCAGTACAAATTCTCCCTCCTCCCAGTACAAATCCTACCCCTCCCCATATAAATCCCCCCCTCCCAGTAAAAATCCTCCCCATTCCAGTACAAATCCTCCCTCCTCCCAGTATAAATACCCCCCTCCCAGTACAAATCCTCCCTCCTCCCAGTATAAATACCCCCCTCCCATTACAAATTCTCCCCCTCCCCATATAAATACCCCCCTCCCAGTAAAAATCCTCCCCATTCCAGTACAAATCCTCCCTCCTCCCAGTATAAATACCCCCTCCCAGTACAAATCCTCCCTCCTCCCAGTGTAAATACCCCCCTCCCAGTACAAATCCTCCCCCCTCCCAGTACAAATCCTCCCTCCTCCCAGTATAAATACCCCCCTTCCAGTACAAATTCTCCCCCTCCCAGTAAAAATACCCCCCTTCCAGTACAAATCCTCCCTCCTCCCAGTATAAATACCCCCCTCCCAGTACAAATTCTCCCCCTCCCCATATAAATCCCCCCTCCCAGTAAAAATCCTCCCCATTCCAGTACAAATCCTCCCTCCTCCCAGTATAAATACCCCCCTCCCAGTACAAATTCTCCCCCTCCCCATATAAATCCCCCCCTCCCAGTAAAAATCCTCCCCATTCCAGTACAAATCCTCCCTCCTCCCAGTAAAAATACCCCCCTCCCAGTACAAATTCTCCCCCTCCCCATATAAATCCCCCCCTCCCAGTAAAAATCCTCCCCATTCCAGTACAAATCCTCCCTCCTCCCAGCATAAATACCCCCCTCCCAGTACAAATCCTCCCTCCTCCCAGTATAAATACCCCCCTCCCAGTACAAATCCTCCCTCCTCCCAGTATAAATACCCCCCTCCCAGTACAAATTCTCCCCCTCCCCATATAAATCCCCCCTCCCAGTAAAAATCCTCCCCAATCCAGTACAAATTCTCCCTCCTCCCAGTACAAATCCTCCCCCTCCCCATATAAATCCCCCCCCTCCCAGTAAAAATCCTCCCCATTCCAGTACAAATCCTCCCTCCTCCCAGTATAAATACCCCCCTCCCAGTACAAATCCTCCCTCCTCCCAGTATAAATACCCCCCTCCCAGTACAAATTCTCCCCCTCCCCATATAAATACCCCCGTCCCAGTAAAAATCCTCCCCATTCCAGTACAAATCCTCCCTCCTCCCAGTATAAATACCCCCTCCCAGTACAAATCCTCCCTCCTCCCAGTGTAAATACCCCCCTCCCAGTACAAATCCTCCCCCCTCCCAGTACAAATCCTCCCTCCTCCCAGTATAAATACCCCCCTCCCAGTACAAATTCTCACCCTCCCCATATAAATCCCCCCTCCCAGTAAAAATCCTCCCCATTCCAGTACAAATCCTCCCTCCTCCCAGTATAAATACCCCCTCCCAGTACAAATCCTCCCTCCTCCCAGTATAAATACCCCCCTCCCAGTACAAATTCTCCCCCTCCCCATATAAATCCCCCCCTCCCAGTAAAAATCCTCCCCATTCCAGTACAAATCCTCCCTCCTCCCAGTATAAATACCCCCCTCCCAGTACAAATTCTCCCCCTCCCCATATAAATCCCCCCCTCCCAGTAAAAATCCTCCCCATTCCAGTACAAATCCTCCCTCTTCCCAGTATAAATACCCCCCTCCCAGTACAAATCCTCCCTCCTCCCAGTATAAATACCCCCCTCCCAGTACAAATCCTCCCTCCTCCCAGTATAAATACCCCCCTCCCAGTACAAATTCTCCCCCTCCCCATATAAATCCCCCCCTCCCAGTAAAAATCCTCCCCATTCCAGTACAAATCCTCCCTCCTCCCAGTATAAATACCCCCCTCCCAGTACAAATCCTCCCTCCTCCCAGTATAAATACCCCCTCCCAGTACAAATCCTCCCTCCTCCCAGTATAAATACCCCCCTCCCAGTACAAATTCTCCCCCTCCCCATATAAATCCCCCCCTCCCAGTAAAAATCCTCCCCATTCCAGTACAAATCCTCCCTCCTCCCAGTATAAATACCCCCCTCCCAGTACAAATTCTCCCCCTCCCCATATAAATCCCCCCTCCCAGTAAAAATCCTCCCCATTTCAGTACAAATCCTCCCTCCTCCCAGTATAAATACCCCCCTCCCAGTACAAATCCTCCCTCCTCCCAGTATAAATACCCCCCTCCCAGTACAAATCCTCCCTCCTCCCAGTATAAATACCCCCCTCCCAGTACAAATTCTCCCCCTCCCCATATAAATCCCCCCTCCCAGTAAAAATCCTCCCCATTCCAGTACAAATCCTCCCTCCTCCCAGTATAAATACCCCCCTCCCAGTACAAATCCTCCCTCCTCCCAGTATAAATACCCCCCTCCCAGTACAAATTCTCCCCCTCCCCATATAAATCCCCCCCTCCCAGTAAAAATCCTCCCCATTCCAGTACAAATCCTCCCTCCTCCCAGTATAAATACCCCCCTCCCAGTACAAATTCTCCCCCTCCCCATATAAATCCCCCCCTCCCAGTAAAAATCCTCCCCATTCCAGTACAAATCCTCCCTCCTCCCAGTATAAATACCCCCCTCCCAGTACAAATTCTCCCCCTCCCCATATAAATCCCCCCCTCCCAGTAAAAATCCTCCCCATTCCAGTACAAATCCTCCCTCTTCCCAGTATAAATACCCCCCTCCCAGTACAAATCCTCCCTCCTCCCAGTATAAATACCCCCCTCCCAGTACAAATTCTCCCCCTCCCCATATAAATCCCCCCCTCCCAGTAAAAATCCTCCCCATTCCAGTACAAATCCTCCCTCCTCCCAGTATAAATACCCCCCTCCCAGTACAAATTCTCCCCCTCCCCATATAAATCCCCCCCCTCCCAGTAAAAATCCTCCCCATTCCAGTACAAATCCTCCCTCCTCCCAGTATAAATACCCCCCTCCCAGTACAAATTCTCCCCCTCCCCATATAAATCCCCCCTCCCAGTAAAAATCCTCCCCATTTCAGTACAAATCCTCCCTCCTCCCAGTATAAATACCCCCCTCCCAGGACAAATCCTCCCCATTCCAGTACAAATTCTCCCTCCTCCCAGAACAAATCCTCCACCTCCCCATAAAAATCCTCCCCATTCCAGTACAAATCCTCCCTCCTCCCAGTATAAATACCCCCCTCCCAGTACAAATCCTCACTCCTCCCAGTATAAATACCCCCCTTCCAGTACAAATTCTCCCCCTCCCAGTATAAATACCCCCCTTCCAGTACAAATCCTCCCTCCTCCCTGTATAAATACCCCCCTCCCAGTACAAATTCTCCCCCTCCCCACATAAATCCCCCCCTCCCAGTAAAAATCCTCCCCATTCCAGTACAAATCCTCCCTCCTCCCAGTATAAGTACCCCCCTCCCAGTACAAATCCTCCCTCCTCCCAGTATAAATACCCCCCTCCCAGTACAAATTCTCCCCCTCCCCATGTAAATCCCCCCCTCCCAGTAAAAATCCTCCCCATTCCAGTACAAATCCTCCCTCCTCCCAGTATAAATACCCCCCTCCCAGTACAAATTCTCCCCCTCCCCATATAAATCCCCCCTCCCAGTAAAAATCCTCCCCATTCCAGTACAAATCCTCCCTCCTCCCAGTATAAATACCCCCCTCCCAGTACAAATTCTCCCCCTCCCCATATAAATCCCCCCCTCCCAGTAAAAATCCTCCCCATTCCAGTACAAATCCTCCCTCCTCCCAGTATAAATACCCCCCTCCCAGTACAAATTCTCCCCCTCCCCATATAAATCCCCCCCTCCCAGTAAAAATCCTCCCCATTCCAGTACAAATCCTCCCTCCTCCCAGCATAAATACCCCCCTCCCAGTACAAATCCTCCCTCCTCCCAGTATAAATACCCCCCTCCCAGTACAAATCCTCCCTCCTCCCAGTATAAATACCCCCCTCCCAGTACAAATTCTCCCCCTCCCCATATAAATCCCCCCTCCCAGTAAAAATCCTCCCCATTCCAGTACAAATTCTCCCTCCTCCCAGTACAAATCCTCCCCCTCCCCATATAAATCCCCCCCTCCCAGTAAAAATCCTCCCCATTCCAGTACAAATCCTCCCTCCTCCCAGTATAAATACCCCCCTCCCAGTACAAATCCTCCCTCCTCCCAGTATAAATACCCCCCTCCCAGTACAAATTCTCCCCCTCCCCATATAAATACCCCCGTCCCAGTAAAAATCCTCCCCATTCCAGTACAAATCCTCCCTCCTCCCAGTATAAATACCCCCTCCCAGTACAAATCCTCCCTCCTCCCAGTGTAAATACCCCCCTCCCAGTACAAATCCTCCCCCCTCCCAGTACAAATCCTCCCTCCTCCCAGTATAAATACCCCCCTCCCAGTACAAATTCTCACCCTCCCCATATAAATCCCCCACTCCCAGTAAAAATCCTCCCCATTCCAGTACAAATCCTCCCTCCTCCCAGTATAAATACCCCCTCCCAGTACAAATCCTCCCTCCTCCCAGTATAAATACCCCCCTCCCAGTACAAATTCTCCCCCTCCCCATATAAATCCCCCCCTCCCAGTAAAAATCCTCCCCATTCCAGTACAAATCCTCCCTCCTCCCAGTATAAATACCCCCCTCCCAGTACAAATTCTCCCCCTCCCCATATAAATCCCCCCCTCCCAGTAAAAATCCTCCCCATTCCAGTACAAATCCTCCCTCTTCCCAGTATAAATACCCCCCTCCCAGTACAAATCCTCCCTCCTCCCAGTATAAATACCCCCCTCCCAGTACAAATCCTCCCTCCTCCCAGTATAAATACCCCCCTCCCAGTACAAATTCTCCCCCTCCCCATATAAATCCCCCCCTCCCAGTAAAAATCCTCCCCATTCCAGTACAAATCCTCCCTCCTCCCAGTATAAATACCCCCCTCCCAGTACAAATCCTCCCTCCTCCCAGTATAAATACCCCCCTCCCAGTACAAATCCTCCCTCCTCCCAGTATAAATACCCCCCTCCCAGTACAAATTCTCCCCCTCCCCATATAAATCCCCCCCTCCCAGTAAAAATCCTCCCCATTCCAGTACAAATCCTCCCTCCTCCCAGTATAAATACCCCCCTCCCAGTACAAATTCTCCCCCACCCCATATAAATCCCCCCTCCCAGTAAAAATCCTCCCCATTTCAGTACAAATCCTCCCTCCTCCCAGTATAAATACCCCCCTCCCAGTACAAATCCTCCCTCCTCCCAGTATAAATACCCCCCTCCCAGTACAAATCCTCCCTCCTCCCAGTATAAATACCCCCCTCCCAGTACAAATTCTCCCCCTCCCCATATAAATCCCCCCCTCCCAGTAAAAATCCTCCCCATTCCAGTACAAATCCTCCCTCCTCCCAGTATAAATACCCCCCTCCCAGTACAAATTCTCCCCCTCCCCATATAAATCCCCCCTCCCAGTAAAAATCCTCCCCATTTCAGTACAAATCCTCCCTCCTCCCAGTATAAATACCCCCCTCCCAGTACAAATCCTCCCCATTCCAGTACAAATTCTCCCTCCTCCCAGAACAAATCCTCCACCTCCCCATAAAAATCCTCCCCATTCCAGTACAAATCCTCCCTCCTCCCAGTATAAATACCCCCCTCCCAGTACAAATCCTCCCTCCTCCCAGTATAAATACCCCCCTTCCAGTACAAATTCTCCCCCTCCCAGTATAAATACCCCCCTTCCAGTACAAATCCTCCCTCCTCCCAGTATAAATACCCCCTCCCAGTACAAATTCTCCCCCTCCCCATATAAATCCCCCCCTCCCAGTAAAAATCCTCCCCATTCCAGTACAAATCCTCCCTCCTCCCAGTATAAATACCCCCCTCCCAGTACAAATCCTCCCTCCTCCCAGTATAAATACCCCCCTCCCAGTACAAATTCTCCCCCTCCCCATATAAATACCCCCCTCCCAGTAAAAATCCTCCCCATTCCAGTACAAATCCTCCCTCCTCCCAGTATAAATACCCCCTCCCAGTACAAATTCTCCCCCTCCCCATATAAATCCCCCCTCCCAGTAAATATCCTCCCCATTCCAGTACAAATCCTCCCTCCTCCCAGTATAAATACCCCCCTCCCAGTACAAATTCTCCCCCTCCCCATATAAATCCCCCCTCCCAGTAAAAATCCTCCCCATTCCAGTACAAATCCTCCCTCCTCCCAGTATAAATACCCCCCTCCCAGTACAAATTCTCCCCCTCCCCATATAAATCCCCCCCTCCCAGTAAAAATCCTCCCCATTCCAGTACAAATCCTCCCTCCTCCCAGCATAAATACCCCCCTCCCAGTACAAATCCTCCCTCCTCCCAGTATAAATACCCCCCTCCCAGTACAAATCCTCCCTCCTCCCAGTATAAATACCCCCCTCCCAGTACAAATTCTCCCCCTTCCCATATAAATCCCCCCTCCCAGTAAAAATCCTCCCCATTCCAGTACAAATTCTCCCTCCTCCCAGTACAAATCCTCCCCCTCCCCATATAAATCCCCCCCTCCCAGTAAAAATCCTCCCCATTCCAGTACAAATCCTCCCTCCTCCCAGTATAAATACCCCCCTCCCAGTACAAATCCTCCCTCCTCCCAGTATAAATACCCCCCTCCCAGTACAAATTCTCCCCCTCCCCATATAAATCCCCCCCTCCCAGTAAATATCCTCCCCATTCCAGTACAAATCCTCCCTCCTCCCAGTATAAATACCCCCCTCCCAGTACAAATTCTCCCCCTCCCCATATAAATCCCCCCTCCCAGTAAAAATCCTCCCCATTCCAGTACAATTCCTCCCTCCTCCCAGTATAAATACCCCCCCTCCCAGTACAAATTCTCCCCCTCCCCATATAAATCCCCCCCTCCCAGTAAAAATCCTCCCCATTCCAGTACAAATCCTCCCTCCTCCCAGTATAAATACCCCCCTCCCAGTACAAATTCTCCCCCTCCCCATATAAATCCCCCCCCTCCCAGTAAAAATCCTCCCCATTCCAGTACAAATCCTCCCTCCTCCCAGCATAAATACCCCCCTCCCAGTACAAATAATCCCTCCTCCCAGTATAAATACCCCCCTCCCAGTACAAATCCTCCCTCCTCCCAGTATAAATACCCCCCTCCCAGTACAAATTCTCCCCCTCCCCATATAAATCCCCCCTCCCAGTAAAAATTCTCCCCATTCCAGTACAAATTCTCCCTCCTCCCAGTACAAATCCTCCCCCTCCCCATATAAATCCCCCCCTCCCAGTAAAAATCCTCCCCATTCCAGTACAAATCCTCCCTCCTCCCAGTATAAATATCCCCCTCCCAGTACAAATCCTCCCTCCTCCCAGTATAAATACCCCCCTCCCAGTACAAATTCTCCCCCTCCCCATATAAATATCCCCCTCCCAGTAAAAATCCTCCCCATTCCAGTACAAATCCTCCCTCCTCCCAGTATAAATACCCCCTCCCAGTACAAATCCTCCCTCCTCCCAGTGTAAATACCCCCCTCCCAGTACAAATCCTCCCCCCTCCCAGTACAAATCCTCCCTCCTCCCAGTATAAATACCCCCCTTCCAGTACAAATTCTCCCCCTCCCAGTAAAAATACCCCCCTTCCAGTACAAATCCTCCCTCCTCCCAGTATAAATACCCCCCTCCCAGTACAAATTCTCCCCCTCCCCATATAAATCCCCCCTCCCAGTAAAAATCCTCCCCATTCCAGTACAAATCCTCCCTCCTCCCAGTATAAATACCCCCCTCCCAGTACAAATTCTCCCCCTCCCCATATAAATCCCCCCCTCCCAGTAAAAATCCTCCCCATTCCAGTACAAATCCTCCCTCCTCCCAGTATAAATACCCCCCTCCCAGTACAAATTCTCCCCCTCCCCATATAAATCCCCCCCTCCCAGTAAAAATCCTCCCCATTCCAGTACAAATCCTCCCTCCTCCCAGCATAAATACCCCCCTCCCAGTACAAATCCTCCCTCCTCCCAGTATAAATACCCCCTCCCAGTAAAAAATCCTCCCTCCTCCCAGTATAAATACCCCCCTCCCAGTACAAATTCTCCCCCTCCCCATATAAATCCCCCCTCCCAGTAAAAATCCTCCCCATTCCAGTACAAATTCTCCCTCCTCCCAGTACAAATCCTCCCCCTCCCCATATAAATCCCCCCCTCCCAGTAAAAATCCTCCCCATTCCAGTACAAATCCTCCCTCCTCCCAGTATAAATACCCCCCTCCCAGTACAAATCCTCCCTCCTCCCAGTATAAATACCCCCCTCCCAGTACAAATTCTCCCCCTCCCCATATAAATACCCCCGTCCCAGTAAAAATCCTCCCCATTCCAGTACAAATCCTCCCTCCTCCCAGTATAAATACCCCCTCCCAGTACAAATCCTCCCTCCTCCCAGTGTAAATACCCCCCTCCCAGTACAAATCCTCCCCCCTCCCAGTACAAATCCTCCCTCCTCCCAGTATAAATACCCCCCTCCCAGTACACATTCTCCCCCTCCCCATATAAATCCCCCCCTCCCAGTAAAAATCCTCCCCATTCCAGTACAAATCCTCCCTCCTCCCAGTATAAATACCCCCTCCCAGTACAAATCCTCCCTCCTCCCAGTATAAATACCCCCCTCCCAGTACAAATTCTCCCCCTCCCCATATAAATCCCCCCTCCCAGTAAAAATCCTCCCCATTCCAGTACAAATCCTCCCTCCTCCCAGTATAAATACCCCCCTCCCAGTACAAATTCTCCCCCTCCCCATATAAATCCCCCCCTCCCAGTAAAAATCCTCCCCATTCCAGTACAAATCCTCCCTCTTCCCAGTATAAATACCCCCCTCCCAGTACAAATCCTCCCTCCTCCCAGTATAAATACCCCCCTCCCAGTACAAATCCTCCCTCCTCCCAGTATAAATACCCCCCTCCCAGTACAAATTCTCCCCCTCCCCATATAAATCCCCCCCTCCCAGTAAAAATCCTCCCCATTCCAGTACAAATCCTCCCTCCTCCCAGTATAAATACCCCCCTCCCAGTACAAATCCTCCCTCCTCCCAGTATAAATACCCCCCTCCCAGTACAAATCCTCCCTCCTCCCAGTATAAATACCCCCCTCCCAGTACAAATTCTCCCCCTCCCCATATAAATCCCCCCCTCCCAGTAAAAATCCTCCCCATTCCAGTACAAATCCTCCCTCCTCCCAGTATAAATACCCCCCTCCCAGTACAAATTCTCCCCCTCCCCATATACATCCCCCCTCCCAGTAAAAATCCTCCCCATTTCAGTACAAATCCTCCCTCCTCCCAGTATAAATACCCCCCTCCCAGTACAAATCCTCCATCCTCCCAGTATAAATACCCCCCTCCCAGTACAAATCCTCCCTCCTCCCAGTATAAATACCCCCCTCCCAGTACAAATTCTCCCCCTCCCCATATAAATCCCCCCCTCCCAGTAAAAATCCTCCCCATTCCAGTACAAATCCTCCCTCCTCCCAGTATAAATACCCCCCTCCCAGTACAAATTCTCCCCCTCCCCATATAAATCCCCCCTCCCAGTAAAAATCCTCCCCATTTCAGTACAAATCCTCCCTCCTCCCAGTATAAATACCCCCCTCCCAGTACAAATCCTCCCCATTCCAGTACAAATTCTCCCTCCTCCCAGAACAAATCCTCCAACTCCCCATAAAAATCCTCCCCATTCCAGTACAAATCCTCCCTCCTCCCAGTATAAATACCCCCCTCCCAGTACAAATCCTCCCTCCTCCCAGTATAAATACCCCCCTTCCAGTACAAATTCTCCCCCTCCCAGTATAAATACCCCCCTTCCAGTACAAATCCTCCCTCCTCCCAGTATAAATACCCCCCTCCCAGTACAAATCCTCCCTCCTCCCAGTATAAATACCCCCCTCCCAGTACAAATTCTCCCCCTCCCCATATAAATCCCCCCTCCCAGTAAATATCCTCCCCATTCCAGTACAAATCCTCCCTCCTCCCAGTATAAATACCCCCCTCCCAGTACAAATTCTCCCCCTCCCCATAGAAATCCCCCCTCCCAGTAAAAATCCTCCCCATTCCAGTACAAATCCTCCCTCCTCCCAGTATAAATACCCCCCCTCCCAGTACAAATTCTCCCCCTCCCCATATAAATCCCCCCCTCCCAGTAAAAATCCTCCCCATTCCAGTACAAATCCTCCCTCTTCCCAGTATAAATACCCCCCTCCCAGTACAAATTCTCCCCCTCCCCATATAAATCCCCCCCCTCCCAGTAAAAATCCTCCCCATTCCAGTACAAATCCTCCCTCCTCCCAGCATAAATACCCCCCTCCCAGTACAAATCCTCCCTCCTCCCAGTATAAATACCAACCTCCCAGTACAAATCCTCCCTCCTCCCAGTATAAATACCCCCCTCCCAGTACAAATTCTCCCCCTCCCCATATAAATCCCCCCTCCCAGTAAAAATCCTCCCCATTCCAGTACAAATTCTCCCTCCTCCCAGTACAAATCCTCCCCCTCCCCATATAAATCCCCCCCTCCCAGTAAAAATCCTCCCCATTCCAGTACAAATCCTCCCTCCTCCCAGTATAAATACCCCCCTCCCAGTACAAATCCTCCCTCCTCCCAGTATAAATACCCCCCTCCCAGTACAAATTCTCCCCCTCCCCATATAAATACCCCCCTCCCAGTAAAAATCCTCCCCATTCCAGTACAAATCCTCCCTCCTCCCAGTATAAATACTCCCCTCCCAGTACAAATCCTCCCTCCTCCCAGTATAAATACCCCCCTCCCAGTACAAATCCTCCCTCCTCCCAGTATAAATACCCCCCTCCCAGTACAAATTCTCCCCCTCCCCATATAAATCCCCCCCTCCCAGTAAAAATCCTCCCCATTCCAGTACAAATCCTCCCTCCTCCCAGTATAAATACCCCCCTCCCAGTACAAATTCTCCCCCTCCCCATATAAATCCCCCCTCCCAGTAAAAATCCTCCCCATTTCAGTACAAATCCTCCCTCCTCCCAGTATAAATACCCCCCTCCCAGTACAAATCCTCCCTCCTCCCAGTATAAATACCCCCCTCCCAGTACAAATCCTCCCTCCTCCCAGTATAAATACCCCCCTCCCAGTACAAATTCTCCCCCTCCCCATATAAATCCCCCCCTCCCAGTAAAAATCCTCCCCATTCCAGTACAAATCCTCCCTCCTCCCAGTATAAATACCCCCCTCCCAGTACAAATTCTCCCCCTCCCCATATAAATCCCCCCTCCCAGTAAAAATCCTCCCCATTTCAGTACAAATCCTCCCTCCTCCCAGTATAAATACCCCCCTCCCAGTACAAATCCTCCCCATTCCAGTACAAATTCTCCCTCCTCCCAGAACAAATCCTCCACCTCCCCATAAAAATCGTCCCCATTTCAGTACAAATCCTCCCTCCTCCCAGTATAAATACCCCCCTCCCAGTACAAATCCTCCCTCCTCCCAGTATAAATACCCCCCTTCCAGTACAAATTCTCCCCCTCCCAGTATAAATACCCCCCTTCCAGTACAAATCCTCCCTCCTCCCAGTATAAATACCCCCTCCCAGTACAAATTCTCCCCCTCCCCATATAAATCCCCCCCTCCCAGTAAATATCCTCCCCATTCCAGTACAAATCCTCCCTCCTCCCAGTATAAATACCCCCCTCCCAGTACAAATTCTCCCCCTCCCCATATAAATCCCCCCTCCCAGTAAAAATCCTCCCCATTCCAGTACAAATCCTCCCTCCTCCCAGTATAAATACCCCCCCTCCCAGTACAAATTCTCCCCCTCCCCATATAAATCCCCCCCTCCCAGTAAAAATCCTCCCCATTCCAGTACAAATCCTCCCTCCTCCCAGTATAAATACCCCCCTCCCAGTACAAATTCTCCCCCTCCCCATATAAATCCCCCCCCTCCCAGTAAAAATCCTCCCCATTCCAGTACAAATCCTCCCTCCTCCCAGCATAAATACCCCCCTCCCAGTACAAATCCTCCCTCCTCCCAGTATAAATACCCCCCTCCCAGTACAAATCCTCCCTCCTCCCAGTATAAATACCCCCCTCCCAGTACAAATTCCCCCCCTCCCCATATAAATCCCCCCTCCCAGTAAAAATCCTCCCCATTCCAGTACAAATTCTCCCTCCTCCCAGTACAAATCCTCCCCCTCCCCATATAAATCCCCCCCTCCCAGTAAAAATCCTCCCCATTCCAGTACAAATCCTCCCTCCTCCCAGTATAAATACCCCCCTCCCAGTACAAATCCTCCCTCCTCCCAGTATAAATACCCCCCTCCCAGTACAAATTCTCCCCCTCCCCATATAAATACCCCCCTCCCAGTAAAAATCCTCCCCATTCCAGTACAAATCCTCCCTCCTCCCAGTATAAATACCCCCTCCCAGTACAAATCCTCCCTCCTCCCAGTGTAAATACCCCCCCTCCCAGTACAAATCCTCCCCCCTCCCAGTACAAATCCTCCCTCCTCCCAGTATAAATACCCCCCTTCCAGTACAAATTCTCCCCCTCCCAGTAAAAATACCCCCCTTCCAGTACAAATCCTCCCTCCTCCCAGTATAAATACCCCCCTCCCAGTACAAATTCTCCCCCTCCCCATATAAATCCCCCCTCCCAGTAAAAATCCTCCCCATTCCAGTACAAATCCTCCCTCCTCCCAGTATAAATACCCCCCTCCCAGTACAAATTCTCCCCCTCCCCATATAAATCCCCCCCTCCCAGTAAAAATCCTCCCCATTCCAGTACAAATCCTCCCTCCTCCCAGTATAAATACCCCCCTCCCAGTACAAATTCTCCCCCTCCCCATATAAATCCCCCCCTCCCAGTAAAAATCCTCCCCATTCCAGTACAAATCCTCCCTCCTCCCAGCATAAATACCCCCCTCCCAGTACAAATCCTCCCTCCTCCCAGTATAAATACCCCCCTCCCAGTACAAATCCTCCCTCCTCCCAGTATAAATACCCCCCTCCCAGTACAAATTCTCCCCCTCCCCATATAAATCCCCCCTCCCAGTAAAAATCCTCCCCATTCCAGTACAAATTCTCCCTCCTCCCAGTACAAATCCTCCCCCTCCCCATATAAATCCCCCCCTCCCAGTAAAAATCCTCCCCATTCCAGTACAAATCCTCCCTCCTCCCAGTATAAATACCCCCCTCCCAGTACAAATCCTCCCTCCTCCCAGTATAAATACCCCCCTCCCAGTACAAATTCTCCCCCTCCCCATATAAATACCCCCGTCCCAGTAAAAATCCTCCCCATTCCAGTACAAATCCTCCCTCCTCCCAGTATAAATACCCCCTCCCAGTACAAATCCTCCCTCCTCCCAGTGTAAATACCCCCCTCCCAGTACAAATCCTCCCCCCTCCCAGTACAAATCCTCCCTCCTCCCAGTATAAATACCCCCCTCCCGGTACAAATTCTCACCCTCCCCATATAAATCCCCCCCTCCCAGTAAAAATCCTCCCCATTCCAGTACAAATCCTCCCTCCTCCCAGTATAAATACCCCCTCCCAGTACAAATCCTCCCTCCTCCCAGTATAAATACCCCCCTCCCAGTACAAATTCTCCCCCTCCCCATATAAATCCCCCCTCCCAGTAAAAATCCTCCCCATTCCAGTACAAATCCTCCCTCCTCCCAGTATAAATACCCCCCTCCCAGTACAAATTCTCCCCCTCCCCATATAAATCCCCCCTCCCAGTAAAAATCCTCCCCATTCCAGTACAAATCCTCCCTCTTCCCAGTATAAATACCCCCCTCCCAGTACAAATCCTCCCTCCTCCCAGTATAAATACCCCCCTCCCAGTACAAATCCTCCCTCCTCCCAGTATAAATACCCCCCTCCCAGTACAAATTCTCCCCCTCCCCATATAAATCCCCCCCTCCCAGTAAAAATCCTCCCCATTCCAGTACAAATCCTCCCTCCTCCCAGTATAAATACCCCCCTCCCAGTACAAATCCTCCCTCCTCCCAGTATAAATACCCCCCTCCCAGTACAAATCCTCCCTCCTCCCAGTATAAATACCCCCCTCCCAGTACAAATTCTCCCCCTCCCCATATAAATCCCCCCCTCCCAGTAAAAATCCTCCCCATTCCAGTACAAATCCTCCCTCCTCCCAGTATAAATACCCCCCTCCCAGTACAAATCCTCCCTCCTCCCAGTATAAATACCCCCCTCCCAGTACAAATTCTCCCCCTCCCCATATAAATACCCCCCTCCCAGTAAAAATCCTCCCCATTCCAGTACAAATCCTCCCTCCTCCCAGTATAAATACTCCCCTCCCAGTACAAATCCTCCCTCCTCCCAGTATAAATACCCCCCTCCCAGTACAAATCCTCCCTCCTCCCAGTATAAATACCCCCCTCCCAGTACAAATCCTCCCTCCTCCCAGTATAAATACCCCCCTCCCAGTACAAATTCTCCCCCTCCCCATATAAATCCCCCCCTCCCAGTAAAAATCCTCCCCATTCCAGTACAAATCCTCCCTCCTCCCAGTATAAATACCCCCCTCCCAGTACAAATTCTCCCCCTCCCCATATAAATCCCCCCTCCCAGTAAAAATCCTCCCCATTTCAGTACAAATCCTCCCTCCTCCCAGTATAAATACCCCCCTCCCAGTACAAATCCTCCCTCCTCCCAGTATAAATACCCCCCTCCCAGTACAAATCCTCCCTCCTCCCAGTATAAATACCCCCCTCCCAGTACAAATTCTCCCCCTCCCCATATAAATCCCCCCCTCCCAGTAAAAATCCTCCCCATTCCAGTACAAATCCTCCCTCCTCCCAGTATAAATACCCCCCTCCCAGTACAAATTCTCCCCCTCCCCATATAAATCCCCCCTCCTCCCCATTTCAGTACAAATCCTCCCTCCTCCCAGTATAAATACCCCCCTCCCAGTACAAATCCTCCCCATTCCAGTACAAATTCTCCCTCCTCCCAGAACAAATCCTCCACCTCCCCATAAAAATCCTCCCCATTCCAGTACAAATCCTCCCTCCTCCCAGTATAAATACCCCCCTCCCAGTACAAATCCTCCCTCCTCCCAGTATAAATACCCCCCTTCCAGTACAAATTCTCCCCCTCCCAGTATAAATACCCCCCTTCCAGTACAAATCCTCCCTCCTCCCAGTATAAATACCCCCTCCCAGTACAAATTCTCCCCCTCCCCATATAAATCCCCCCCTCCCAGTAAAAATCCTCCCCATTCCAGTACAAATCCTCCCTCCTCCCAGTATAAATACCCCCCTCCCAGTACAAATCCTCCCTCCTCCCAGTATAAATACCCCCCTCCCAGTACAAATTCTCCCCCTCCCCATATAAATCCCCCCCTCCCAGTAAATATCCTCCCCATTCCAGTACAAATCCTCCCTCCTCCCAGTATAAATACCCCCCTCCCAGTACAAATTCTCCCCCTCCCCATATAAATCCCCCCTCCCAGTAAAAATCCTCCCCATTCCAGTACAAATCCTCCCTCCTCCCAGTATAAATACCCCCCCTCCCAGTACAAATTCTCCCCCTCCCCATATAAATCCCCCCCTCCCAGTAAAAATCCTCCCCATTCCAGTACAAATCCTCCCTCCTCCCAGTATAAATACCCCCCTCCCAGTACAAATTCTCCCCCTCCCCATATAAACCCCCCCCCTCCCAGTAAAAATCCTCCCCATTCCAGTACAAATCCTCCCTCCTCCCAGCATAAATACCCCCCTCCCAGTACAAATCCTCCCTCCTCCCAGTATAAATACCCCCCTCCCAGTACAAATCCTCCCTCCTCCCAGTATAAATACCCCCCTCCCAGTACAAATTCTCCCCCTCCCCATATAAATCCCCCCTCCCAGTAAAAATCCTCCCCATTCCAGTACAAATTCTCCCTCCTCCCAGTACAAATCCTCCCCCTCCCCATATAAATCCCCCCCTCCCAGTAAAAATCCTCCCCATTCTAGTACAAATCCTCCCTCCTCCCAGTATAAATACCCCCCTCCCAGTACAAATCCTCCCTCCTCCCAGTATAAATACCCCCCTCCCAGTACAAATTCTCCCCCTCCCCATATAAATACCCCCCTCCCAGTAAAAATCCTCCCCATTCCAGTACAAATCCTCCCTCCTCCCAGTATAAATACCCCCTCCCAGTACAAATCCTCCCTCCTCCCAGTGTAAATACCCCCCTCCCAGTACAAATCCTCCCCCCTCCCAGTACAAATCCTCCCTCCTCCCAGTATAAATACCCCCCTTCCAGTACAAATTCTCCCCCTCCCAGTAAAAATACCCCCCTTCCAGTACAAATCCTCCCTCCTCCCAGTATAAATACCCCCCTCCCAGTACAAATTCTCCCCCTCCCCATATAAATCCCCCCTCCCAGTAAAAATCCTCCCCATTCCAGTACAAATCCTCCCTCCTCCCAGTATAAATACCCCCCTCCCAGTACAAATTCTCCCCCTCCCCATATAAATCCCCCCCTCCCAGTAAAAATCCTCCCCATTCCAGTACAAATCCTCCCTCCTCCCAGCATAAATACCCCCCTCCCAGTACAAATCCTCCCTCCTCCCAGTATAAATACCCCCCTCCCAGTACAAATCCTCCCTCCTCCCAGTATAAATACCCCCCTCCCAGTACAAATTCTCCCCCTCCCCATATAAATCCCCCCTCCCAGTAAAAATCCTCCCCATTCCAGTACAAATTCTCCCTCCTCCCAGTACAAATCCTCCCCCTCCCCATATAAATCCCCCCCTCCCAGTAAAAATCCTCCCCATTCCAGTACAAATCCTCCCTCCTCCCAGTATAAATACCCCCCTCCCAGTACAAATCCTCCCTCCTCCCAGTATAAATACCCCCCTCCCAGTACAAATTCTCCCCCTCCCCATATAAATACCCCCGTCCCAGTAAAAATCCTCCCCATTCCAGTACAAATCCTCCCTCCTCCCAGTATAAATACCCCCTCCCAGTACAAATCCTCCCTCCTCCCAGTGTAAATACCCCCCTCCCAGTACAAATCCTCCCCCCTCCCAGTACAAATCCTCCCTCCTCCCAGTATAAATACCCCCCTCCCAGTACAAATTCTCACCCTCCCCATATAAATCCCCCCCTCCCAGTAAAAATCCTCCCCATTCCAGTACAAATCCTCCCTCCTCCCAGTATAAATACCCCCTCCCAGTACAAATCCTCCCTCCTCCCAGTATAAATACCCCCCTCCCAGTACAAATTCTCCCCCTCCCCATATAAATCCCCCCCTCCCAGTAAAAATCCTCCCCATTCCAGTACAAATCCTCCCTCCTCCCAGTATAAATACCCCCCTCCCAGTACAAATTCTCCCCCTCCCCATATAAATCCCCCCTCCCAGTAAAAATCCTCCCCATTCCAGTACAAATCCTCCCTCTTCCCAGTATAAATACCCCCCTCCCAGTACAAATCCTCCCTCCTCCCAGTATAAATACCCCCCTCCCAGTACAAATCCTCCCTCCTCCCAGTATAAATACCCCCCTCCCAGTACAAATTCTCCCCCTCCCCATATAAATCCCCCCCTCCCAGTAAAAATCCTCCCCATTCCAGTACAAATCCTCCCTCCTCCCAGTATAAATACCCCCCTCCCAGTACAAATCCTCCCTCCTCCCAGTATAAATACCCCCCTCCCAGTACAAATCCTCCCTCCTCCCAGTATAAATACCCCCCTCCCAGTACAAATTCTCCCCCTCCCCATATAAATCCCCCCCTCCCAGTAAAAATCCTCCCCATTCCAGTACAAATCCTCCCTCCTCCCAGTATAAATACCCCCCTCCCAGTACAAATTCTCCCCCTCCCCATATAAATCCCCCCTCCCAGTAAAAATCCTCCCCATTTCAGTACAAATCCTCCCTCCTCCCAGTATAAATACCCCCCTCCCAGTACAAATCCTCCCTCCTCCCAGTATAAATACCCCCCTCCCAGTACAAATCCTCCCTCCTCCCAGTATAAATACCCCCCTCCCAGTACAAATTCTCCCCCTCCCCATATAAATCCCCCCCTCCCAGTAAAAATCCTCCCCATTCCAGTACAAATCCTCCCTCCTCCCAGTATAAATACCAACCTCCCAGTACAAATTCTCCCCCTCCCCATATAAATCCCCCCTCCCAGTAAAAATCCTCCCCATTTCAGTACAAATCCTCCCTCCTCCCAGTATAAATACCCCCCTCCCAGTACAAATCCTCCCCATTCCAGTACAAATTCTCCCTCCTCCCAGAACAAATCCTCCACCTCCCCATAAAAATCCTCCCCATTCCAGTACAAATCCTCCCTCCTCCCAGTATAAATACCCCCCTCCCAGTACAAATCCTCCCTCCTCCCAGTATAAATACCCCCCTTCCAGTACAAATTCTCCCCCTCCCAGTATAAATACCCCCCTTCCAGTACAAATCCTCCCTCCTCCCAGTATAAATACCCCCTCCCAGTACAAATTCTCCCCCTCCCCATATAAATCCCCCCCCTCCCAGTAAAAATCCTCCCCATTCCAGTACAAATCCTCCCTCCTCCCAGTATAAATACCCCCCTCCCAGTACAAATCCTCCCTCCTCCCAGTATAAATACCCCCCTCCCAGTACAAATTCTCCCCCTCCCCATATAAATCCCCCCCTCCCAGTAAATATCCTCCCCATTCCAGTACAAATCCTCCCTCCTCCCAGTATAAATACCCTCCTCCCAGTACAAATTCTCCCCCTCCCCATATAAATCCCCCCTCCCAGTAAAAATCCTCCCCATTCCAGTACAAATCCTCCCTCCTCCCAGTATAAATACCCCCCCTCCCAGTACAAATTCTCCCCCTCCCCATATAAATCCCCCCCTCCCAGTAAAAATCCTCCCCATTCCAGTACAAATCCTCCCTCCTCCCAGTATAAATACCCCCCTCCCAGTACAAATTCTCCCCCTCCCCATATAAATCCCCCCCCTCCCAGTAAAAATCCTCCCCATTCCAGTACAAATCCTCCCTCCTCCCAGCATAAATACCCCCCTCCCAGTACAAATCCTCCCTCCTCCCAGTATAAATACCCCCCTCCCAGTACAAATCCTCCCTCCTCCCAGTATAAATACCCCCCTCCCAGTACAAATTCTCCCCCTCCCCATATAAATCCCCCCTCCCAGTAAAAATCCTCCCCATTCCAGTACAAATTCTCCCTCCTCCCAGTACAAATCCTCCCCCTCCCCATATAAATCCCCCCCTCCCAGTAAAAATCCTCCCCATTCCAGTACAAATCCTCCCTCCTCCCAGTATAAATACCCCCCTCCCAGTACAAATCCTCCCTCCTCCCAGTATAAATACCCCCCTCCCAGTACAAATTCTCCCCCTCCCCATATAAATACCCCCCTCCCAGTAAAAATCCTCCCCATTCCAGTACAAATCCTCCCTCCTCCCAGTATAAATACTCCCCTCCCAGTACAAATCCTCCCTCCTCCCAGTATAAATACCCCCCTCCCAGTACAAATCCTCCCTCCTCCCAGTATAAATACCCCCCTCCCAGTACAAATTCTCCCCCTCCCCATATAAATCCCCCCCTCCCAGTAAAAATCCTCCCCATTCCAGTACAAATCCTCCCTCCTCCCAGTATAAATACCCCCCTCCCAGTACAAATTCTCCCCCTCCCCATATAAATCCCCCCTCCCAGTAAAAATCCTCCCCATTTCAGTACAAATCCTCCCTCCTCCCAGTATAAATACCCCCCTCCCAGTACAAATCCTCCCTCCTCCCAGTATAAATACCCCCCTCCCAGTACAAATCCTCCCTCCTCCCAGTATAAATACCCCCCTCCCAGTACAAATTCTCCCCCTCCCCATATAAATCCCCCCCTCCCAGTAAAAATCCTCCCCATTCCAGTACAAATCCTCCCTCCTCCCAGTATAAATACCCCCCTCCCAGTACAAATTCTCCCCCTCCCCATATAAATCCCCCCTCCCAGTAAAAATCCTCCCCATTTCAGTACAAATCCTCCCTCCTCCCAGTATAAATACCCCCCTCCCAGTACAAATCCTCCCCATTCCAGTACAAATTCTCCCTCCTCCCAGAACAAATCCTCCACCTCCCCATAAAAATCCTCCCCATTCCAGTACAAATCCTCCCTCCTCCCAGTATAAATACCCCCCTCCCAGTACAAATCCTCCCTCCTCCCAGTATAAATACCCCCCTTCCAGTACAAATTCTCCCCCTCCCAGTATAAATACCCCCCTTCCAGTACAAATCCTCCCTCCTCCCAGTATAAATACCCCCTCCCAGTACAAATTCTCCCCCTCCCCATATAAATCCCCCCCTCCCAGTAAAAATCCTCCCCATTCCAGTACAAATCCTCCCTCCTCCCAGTATAAATACCCCCCTCCCAGTACAAATCCTCCCTCCTCCCAGTATAAATACCCCCCTCCCAATACAAATTCTCCCCCTCCCCATATAAATCCCCCCCTCCCAGTAAATATCCTCCCCATTCCAGTACAAATCCTCCCTCCTCCCAGTATAAATACCCCCCTCCCAGTACAAATTCTCCCCCTCCCCATATAAATCCCCCCTTCCAGTAAAAATCCTCCCCATTCCAGTACAAATCCTCCCTCCTCCCAGTATAAATACCCCCCCTCCCAGTACAAATTCTCCCCCTCCCCATATAAATCCCCCCCTCCCAGTAAAAATCCTCCCCATTCCAGTACAAATCCTCCCTCCTCCCAGTATAAATACCCCCCTCCCAGTACAAATTCTCCCCCTCCCCATATAAATCCCCCCCCCTCCCAGTAAAAATCCTCCCCATTCCAGTACAAATCCTCCCTCCTCCCAGCATAAATACCCCCCTCCCAGTACAAATCCTCCCTCCTCCCAGTATAAATACCCCCCTCCCAGTACAAATCCTCCCTCCTCCCAGTATAAATACCCCCCTCCCAGTACAAATTCTCCCCCTCCCCATATAAATCCCCCCTCCCAGTAAAAATCCTCCCCATTCCAGTACAAATTCTCCCTCCTCCCAGTACAAATCCTCCCCCTCCCCATATAAATCCCCCCCTCCCAGTAAAAATCCTCCCCATTCCAGTACAAATCCTTCCTCCTCCCAGTATAAATACCCCCCTCCCAGTACAAATTCTCCCCCTCCCCATATAAATACCCCCCTCCCAGTAAAAATCCTCCCCATTCCAGTACAAATCCTCCCTCCTCCCAGTATAAATACCCCCTCCCAGTACAAATCCTCCCTCCTCCCAGTGTAAATACCCCCCTCCCAGTACAAATCCTCCCCCCTCCCAGTACAAATCCTCCCTCCTCCCAGTATAAATACCCCCCTTCCAGTACAAATTCTCCCCCTCCCAGTAAAAATACCCCCCTTCCAGTACAAATCCTCCCTCCTCCCAGTATAAATACCCCCCTCCCAGTACAAATTCTCCCCCTCCCCATATAAATCCCCCCCTCCCAGTAAAAATCCTCCCCATTCCAGTACAAATCCTCCCTCCTCCCAGTATAAATACCCCCTCCCAGTACAAATCCTCCCTCCTCCCAGTATAAATACCCCCCTCCCAGTACAAATTCTCCCCCTCCCCATATAAATCCCCCCTCCCAGTAAAAATCCTCCCCATTCCAGTACAAATCCTCCCTCCTCCCAGTATAAATACCCCCCTCCCAGTACAAATTCTCCCCCTCCCCATATAAATCCCCCCCTCCCAGTAAAAATCCTCCCCATTCCAGTACAAATCCTCCCTCCTCCCAGTATAAATACCCCCCTCCCAGTACAAATCCTCCCTCCTCCCAGTATAAATACCCCCCTCCCAGTACAAATCCTCCCTCCTCCCAGTATAAATACCCCCCTCCCAGTACAAATTCTCCCCCTCCCCATATAAATCCCCCCCTCCCAGTAAAAATCCTCCCCATTCCAGTACAAATCCTCCCTCCTCCCAGTATAAATACCCCCCTCCCAGTACAAATCCTCCCTCCTCCCAGTATAAATACCCCCCTCCCAGTACAAATCCTCCCTCCTCCCAGTATAAATACCCCCCTCCCAGTACAAATTCTCCCCCTCCCCATATAAATCCCCCCCTCCCAGTAAAAATCCTCCCCATTCCAGTACAAATCCTCCCTCCTCCCAGTATAAATACCCCCCTCCCAGTACAAATTCTCCCCCTCCCCATATAAATCCCCCCTCCCAGTAAAAATCCTCCCCATTTCAGTACAAATCCTCCCTCCTCCCAGTATAAATACCCCCCTCCCAGTACAAATCCTCCCTCCTCCCAGTATAAATACCCTCCTCCCAGTACAAATCCTCCCTCCTCCCAGTATAAATACCCCCCTCCCAGTACAAATTCTCCCCCTCCCCATATAAATCCCCCCCTCCCAGTAAAAATCCTCCCCATTCCAGTACAAATCCTCCCAACTCCCAGTATAAATACCCCCCTCCCAGTACAAATTCTCCCCCTCCCCATATAAATCCCCCCTCCCAGTAAAAATCCTCCCCATTTCAGTACAAATCCTCCCTCCTCCCAGTATAAATACCCCCCTCCCAGTACAAATCCTCCCCATTCCAGTACAAATTCTCCCTCCTCCCAGAACAAATCCTCCACCTCCCCATAAAAATCCTCCCCATTCCAGTACAAATCCTCCCTCCTCCCAGTATAAATACCCCCCTCCCAGTACAAATCCTCCCTCCTCCCAGTATAAATACCCCCCTTCCAGTACAAATTCTCCCCCTCCCAGTATAAATACCCCCCTTCCAGTACAAATCCTCCCTCCTCCCAGTATAAATACCCCCTCCCAGTACAAATTCTCCCCCTCCCCATATAAATCCCCCCCCCTCCCAGTAAAAATCCTCCCCATTCCAGTACAAATCCTCCCTCCTCCCAGTATAAATACCCCCCTCCCAGTACAAATCCTCCCTCCTCCCAGTATAAATACCCCCCTCCCAGTACAAATTCTCCCCCTCCCCATATAAATCCCCCCCTCCCAGTAAATATCCTCCCCATTCCAGTACAAATCCTCCCTCCTCCCAGTATAAATACCCCCCTCCCAGTACAAATTCTCCCCCTCCCCATATAAATCCCCCCCTCCCAGTAAAAATCCTCCCCATTCCAGTACAAATCCTCCCTCCTCCCAGTATAAATACCCCCCCTCCCAGTACAAATTCTCCCCCTCCCCATATAAATCCCCCCCTCCCAGTAAAAATCCTCCCCATTCCAGTACAAATCCTCCCTCCTCCCAGTATAAATACCCCCCTCCCAGTACAAATTCTCCCCCTCCCCATATAAATCCCCCCCCTCCCAGTAAAAATCCTCCCCATTCCAGTACAAATCCTCCCTCCTCCCAGCATAAATACCCCCCTCCCAGTACAAATCCTCCCTCCTCCCAGTATAAATACCCCCCTCCCAGTACAAATCCTCCCTCCTCCCAGTATAAATACCCCCCTCCCAGTACAAATTCTCCCCCTCCCCATATAAATCCCCCCTCCCAGTAAAAATCCTCCCCATTCCAGTACAAATTCTCCCTCCTCCCAGTACAAATCCTCCCCCTCCCCATATAAATCCCCCCCTCCCAGTAAAAATCCTCCCCATTCCAGTACAAATCCTCCCTCCTCCCAGTATAAATACCCCCCTCCCAGTACAAATCCTCCCTCCTCCCAGTATAAATACCCCCCTCCCAGTACAAATTCTCCCCCTCCCCATATAAATACCCCCCTCCCAGTAAAAATCCTCCCCATTCCAGTACAAATCCTCCCTCCTCCCAGTATAAATACCCCCTCCCAGTACAAATCCTCCCTCCTCCCAGTGTAAATACCCCCCTCCCAGTACAAATCCTCCCCCCTCCCAGTACAAATCCTCCCTCCTCCCAGTATAAATACCCCCCTTCCAGTACAAATTCTCCCCCTCCCAGTAAAAATACCCCCCTTCCAGTACAAATCCTCCCTCCTCCCAGTATAAATACCCCCCTCCCAGTACAAATTCTCCCCCTCCCCATATAAATCCCCCCTCCCAGTAAAAATCCTCCCCATTCCAGTACAAATCCTCCCTCCTCCCAGTATAAATACCCCCTCCCAGTACAAATCCTCCCTCCTCCCAGTATAAATACCCCCCTCCCAGTACAAATTCTCCCCCTCCCCATATAAATCCCCCCTCCCAGTAAAAATCCTCCCCATTCCAGTACAAATCCTCCCTCCTCCCAGTATAAATACCCCCCTCCCAGTACAAATTCTCCCCCTCCCCATATAAATCCCCCCCTCCCAGTAAAAATCCTCCCCATTCCAGTACAAATCCTCCCTCCTCCCAGTATAAATACCCCCCTCCCAGTACAAATCCTCCCTCCTCCCAGTATAAATACCCCCCTCCCAGTACAAATCCTCCCTCCTCCCAGTATAAATATCCCCCTCCCAGTACAAATTCTCCCCCTCCCCATATAAATCCCCCCCTCCCAGTAAAAATCCTCCCCATTCCAGTACAAATCCTCCCTCCTCCCAGTATAAATACCCCCCTCCCAGTACAAATCCTCCCTCCTCCCAGTATAAATACCCCCCTCCCAGTACAAATCCTCCCTCCTCCCAGTATAAATACCCCCCTCCCAGTACAAATTCTCCCCCTCCCCATATAAATCCCCCCTCCCAGTAAAAATCCTCCCCATTCCAGTACAAATCCTCCCTCCTCCCAGTATAAATACCCCCCTCCCAGTACAAATTCTCCCCCTCCCCATATAAATCCCCCCTCCCAGTAAAAATCCTCCCCATTTCAGTACAAATCCTCCCTCCTCCCAGTATAAATACCCCCCTCCCAGTACAAATCCTCCCCATTCCAGTACAAATTCTCCCTCCTCCCAGAACAAATCCTCCCCCTCCCCATAAAAATCCTCCCCATTCCAGTACAAATCCTCCCTCCTCCCAGTATAAATACCCCCCTCCCAGTACAAATCCTCCCTCCTCCCAGTATAAATACCCCCCTTCCAGTACAAATTCTCCCCCTCCCAGTATAAATACCCCCCTTCCAGTACAAATCCTCCCTCCTCCCAGTATAAATACCCCCCTCCCAGTACAAATTCTCCCCCTCCCCATATAAATCCCCCCCTCCCAGTAAAAATCCTCCCCATTCCAGTACAAATCCTCCCTCCTCCCAGTATAAATACCCCCCTCCCAGTACAAATCCTCCCTCCTCCCAGTATAAATACCCCCCTCCCAGTACAAATTCTCCCCCTCCCCATATAAATCCCCCTCCCAGTAAAAATCCTCCCCATTCCAGTACAAATCCTCCCTCCTCCCAGTATAAATACCCCCCCCCAGTACAAATTCTCCCCCTCCCCATATAAATCCCCCCCTCCCAGTAAAAATCCTCCCCATTCCAGTACAAATCCTCCCTCCTCCCAGTATAAATACCCCCCTCCCAGTACAAATCCTCCCTCCTCCCAGTATAAATACCCCCCTCCCAGTACAAATCCTCCCTCCTCCCAGTATAAATACCCCCCTCCCAGTACAAATTCTCCCCCTCCCCATATAAATCCCCCCCTCCCAGTAAAAATCCTCCCCATTCCAGTACAAATCCTCCCTCTTCCCAGTATAAATACCCCCCTCCCAGTACAAATTCTCCCCCTCCCCATATAAATCCCCCCTCCCAGTAAAAATCCTCCCCATTCCAGTACAAATTCTCCCTCCTCCCAGTACAAATCCTCCCCCTCCCCATATAAATCCCCCCCCTCCCAGTAAAAATCCTCCCCATTCCAGTACAAATCCTCCCTCCTCCCAGTATAAATACCCCCCTCCCAGTACAAATCCTCCCTCCTCCCAGTATAAATACCCCCCTCCCAGTACAAATTCTCCCCCTCCCCATTTAAATACCCCCTCCCAGTAAAAATCCTCCCCATTCCTGTACAAATCCTACCTCCTCCCAGTATAAATACCCCCCTCCCAGTACAAATCCTCCCTCCTCCCAGTATAAATACCCCCCTCCCAGTACAAATCTTCCCTCCTCCCCATATAAATCCCCCCCTCCCAGTAAAAATCCTCCCCATTCCAGTACAAATCCCCCCTCCTCCCAGTATAAATACCCCCTCCCAGTACAAATCCTCCCTCCTCCCAGTATAAATACCCCCCTCCCAGTACAAATCCTCCCTCCTCCCAGTATAAATACCCCCCTCCCAGTACAAATTCTCCCCTTCCCCATATAAATCCCCCCCTCCCAGTAAAAATACTCCCCATTCCAGTACAAATCCTCCCTCCTCCCAGTATAAATACCCCCCTCCCAGTACAAATTCTCCCCCTCCCCATATAAATCCCCCCCTCCCAGTAAAAATCCTCCCCATTCCAGTACAAATCCTCCCTCCTCCCAGTATAAATACCCCCCTCCCAGTACAAATCCTCCCTCCTCCCAGTGTAAATACCCCCCTCCCAGTACAAATCCTCCCTCCTCCCAGTATAAATACCCCCCTTCCCATATAAATCCCCCCTCCCAGTAAAAATCCTCCCCATTCCAGTACAAATCCTCCCTCCTCCCAGTATAAATACCCCCCTCCCAGTACAAATCCTCCCTCCTCCCAGTATAAATACCCCCCTCCCAGTACAAATTCTCCCCCTCCCCATATAAATCCCCCAGTCCCAGTAAAAATCCTCCCCATTCCAGTACAAATCCTCCCTCCTCCCAGTATAAATAACCCCCTCCCAGGTCAAATCCTCCCTCCTCCCAGTATAAATACCCCCCTCCCAGTACAAATTCTCCCCCTCCCCACATAAATCCACCCCTCCCAGTAAAAATCCTCCCCATTCCAGTACAAATCCTCCCTCCTCCCAGTATAAATACCCCCCTCCCAGTACAAATCCTCCCTCCTCCCAGTATAAATACCCCCCTCCCAGTACAAATCCTCCCTCCTCCCAGTATAAATACCCCCCTCCCAGTACAAATTCTCCCCCTCCCCATATAAATCCCCCCTCCCAGTAAAAATCCTCCCCATTCCAGTACAAATCCTCCCTCCTCCCAGTATAAATACCCCCCTCCCCATATAAATACCCCCCTCCCAGTAAAAATCCTCCCAGTATAAATACCCCCCTCCCAGTACAAATCCTCCCTCCTCCCAGTATAAATACCCCCCTCCCAGTACAAATCCTCCCTCCTCCCAGTATAAATACCCCCCTCCCAGTACAAATTCTCCCCCTCCCCATATAAATACCCCCCTCCCAGTAAAAATCCTCCCCATTTCAATACAAATCCTCCCTCCTCCCAGTATAAATACCCCCCTCCCAGTACAAATCCTCCCTCCTCCCAGTATAAATACCCCCCTCCCAGTACAAATCCTCCCTCCCAGTATAAATACCCCCCTCCCAGTACAAATTCTCCCCCTCCCCATATAAATCCCCCCTCCCAGTAAAAATCCTCCCCATTCCAGTACAAATTCTCCCTCCTCCCAGTACAAATCCTCCCCCTCCCCATATAAATCCCCCCTCCCAGTAAAAATCCTCCCCATTCCAGTACAAATCCTCCCTCCTCCCAGTATAAATACCCCCCTCCCAGTACAAATCCCCCCTCCTCCCAGTATAAATACCTTCCTCCCAGTACAAATTCTCCCCCTCCCCATATAAATCCCCCCTCCCAGTAAAAATCCTCCCCATTCCAGTACAAATCCCCCCTCCTCCCAGTATAAATCCTCCCCCCTCCCAGTACAAATCCTCCCTCCTCCCAGTATAAATACCCCCCTCCCAGTACAAATCCTCCCTCCTCCCAGTATAAATACCCCCCTCCCAGTACAAATTCTCCCCCTCCCCATATAAATCCCCCTCCCAGTAAAAATCCTCCCCATTCCAGTACAAACTCTCCCTCCTCCCAGTACAAATCCTCCCCCTCCCCATATAAACCCCCCCCCTCCCAGTAAAAATCCTTCCCATTCCAGTACAAATCCTCCCTCCTCCCAGTATAAATACCCCCCTCCCAGTATAAATCCTCCCTCCTCCCAGTATAAATACCCCCCTCCCAGTACAAATCCTCCCTCCTCCCAGTATAAATACCCCCCTCCCAGTACAAATCCTCCCTCCTCCCAGTATAAATACCCCCCTCCCCATATAAATCCCCCCTCCCAGTAAAAATCCTCCCCATTCCAGTACAAATCCTCCCCCCTCCCAGTACAATTCCTCCCTCCTCCCAGTATAAATACCCCCCTCCCAGTACAAATTCTCCCCCTCCCCATATAAATCCCCCCCTCCCAGTGAAAATCCTCCCCATTCCAGTACAAATCCTTCCTCCTCCCAGTATAAATACCCCCCTCCCAGTACAATTCCTCCCTCCTCCCAGTATAAATACCCCCCTCCCAGTACAAATTCTCCCCCTCCCCATATAAATCCCCCTCCCAGTAAAAATCCTCCCCATTCCAGTACAAATCCTTCCTCCTCCCAGTATAAATACCCCCCTCCCAGTACAAATCCTCCCTCCTCCCAGTATAAATACCCCCCTCCCAGTACAATTCCTCCCTCCTCCCAGTATAAATACCCCCCTCCCAGTACAAATTCTCCCCCTCCCCATATAAATCCTCCCCATTCCAGTACAAATCCTTCCTCCTCCCAGTATAAATACCCCTTTCCCAGTACAAATCCTCCCTCCTCCCAGTATAAATACCCCCCTCCCAGTACAAATTCTCCCCCTCCCCATATAAATATCCCCTCCCAGTAAAAATCCTCCCCATTCCAGTACAAATCCTCCCCCTCCCAGTATAAATACCCCGCTCCCAGTACAAATCCTCCCTCCTCCCAGTATAAATACCCCCCTCCTAGTACAAATCCTCCCTCCTCCCAGTATAAATACCCCCCTCCCAGTACAAATTCTCCCCCTCCCCATATAAATCCCCCTCCCAGTAAAAATCCTCCCCATTCCAGTACAAATTTTCCCTCCTCCCAGTACAAATCCTCCCCCTCCCCATATAAATCCCCCTCCTAGTAAAAATCCTCCCCATTACAGTACAAATTCTCCCCCCTCCCAGTACAAATCCTCCCTCCTCCCAGTATAAATACCCCCCTCCCAGTACAAATTCTCCCCCTCCCCATATAAATCCCCATTCCAGTACAAATTCTCCCTCCTCCCAGTACAAATTCTCCCCCTCCCCATATAAATCCCCCTCCTAGTAAAAATCCTCCCCATTACAGTACAAATTCTCCCCCCTCCCAGTACAAATCCTCCCTCCTCCCAGTACAGTATAAATACCCCCCTCCCAGTACAAATTCTCCCCCTCCCCATATAAATCCCCATTCCAGTACAAATTCTCCCCCCTCCCAGTACAAATCCTCCCTCCTCCCAGTATAAATACCCCCCTCCCAGTACAATTCCTCCCTCCTCCCAGTATAAATACCCCCCTCCCAGTACAAATTCTCCCCCTCCCCATATAAATCCCCCCCTCCCAGTAAAAATCCTCCCCATTCTAGTACAAATCCTCCCTCCTCCCAGTATAAATACCCCCCCTCCCAGTACAAATCCTCCCTCCTCCAAGTATAAATACCCCCCTCCCAGTACAAATCCTCCCTCCTCCCAGTATAAATACCCCCCTCCCAGTACAAATTCTCCCTCCTCCCAGTACAAATCCTCCCCCTCCCCATATAAATCCCCCCCTCCCAGTACAAATCCTCCCTCCTCCCAGTATAAATCCCCCCTCCCAGTACAAATCCTCCCCCCTCCCAGTACAAATCCCCGCCTCCAAGAAAAAAACAAAAAAACTTTCCCCTCCTAGCACAAATCTTTAACCCCTCAAATTTCCCCTCCAACTTCTTCTGGAACTCCCCACCCCAATCTGTCCAGAGCCTCTCCCATCCTCGGGAACTCCCTACCCCAAACTCTCCAGAGCCTCTCCCATCCCCTGGAACTCCCCACCCCAATCTGTCCAGAGCCTCTCCCATCCTCTGGAACTCCCCACCCAAACTCTCCAGAGTCTCTACCATTCCCTGGAACTCCCCACCCCAATCTTTCCAGAGCCTCTCCCATCCTCTGGATCTCCCCACCCAAAACTCTCCAGAGCCTCTCCCATCCCCTGGAACTCCTCATCCCAAACTCTCCAGAGCCTCTACCATTCCCTGGAACTCCCCACCCCAATCTTTCCAGAGCCTCTCCCATCCTCGGGAACTCCCTACCCCAAACTCTCCAGAGCCTCTCCCATCCCCTGGAACTCCCCACCCCAATCTGTCCAGAGCCTCTCCCATCCCCAGGAACTCCTCACCCCAAACTCTCCAGAGCCTCTACCATCCCCTGGAACTCCCCACCCCAATCTGTCCAGAGCCTCTCCCATCCTCTGGAACTCCCCACCCAAACTCTCCAGAGCCTCTACCATTCCCTGGAACTCCCCACCCCAATCTTTCCAGAGCCTCTCCCATCCTCTGGATCTCCCCACCCCAAACTCTCCAGAGCCTCTCCCATCCCCTGGAACTCCCCACCCCAATCTGTCCAGAGCCTCTCCTATCCTCTGGAACTTCCACCCCAAACTCTCCAGAGCCTTTCACATCCTCTGGAACTCCTCATCCCAAACTCTAATGAGCCTCTCCCATCCCCTGAAACTCCTAACCCCAAACTGTCCAGAGCCTCTGCCATCCTCTGGAACTCCTTACCCCAAACTGTCCAGGGCCTCTCCCATCCTCTGGAACTCCTTACCCCTACCTGTCCAGAGCCTCTTCCCTCCTCTGGAACTCCCCACCCCAAACTGTTTAGAGCCTCTCCCGTCCTCTGGAACTCCCCACCCCAATCTGTCCAGAGCCTCTCCTATCCTTTGGAACTCCTCACCCCAATCTGTCCATAGCCTCTCCCATCCCCAGGAATTCCCAACCCCAAACTGTCCAGAGCCTCTCCGATCCTATGGATCTCCTTACCCCAATCTGTGCAGAGCCTCTTCCTTCTTCTGGAACTTCCCACCCCAAACTCTCCAGAGCCTCTTCCTTCTTCTGGAACTCCTTACCCCAATCTGTCCAGAGCCTCTCACATCCTCTGGAACTCCTAACCCCAAACTGTACACAGCCCTCTCCCATCCTCTGGAACTCCCTACCCCAAACTGTCCAAAGCTTCTTCCACCCTCTGGAACTCCCCACCCCAAACTGTCCAGAGCCTCTGCCATACTCTAGAACTACTTAACACAACTGTCCAGAGCCTCTCACATCCTCTGGAACTCCTAACCCCAAACTGTACACAGCCTCTCTCATCCTCGGGAACTCCCTACCCCAAACTGTCCAAAATCCTCTTCCACCTTCTGGAACTCCCCACCCCAACTGTTTAGAGCCTCTCCAATCCTCTGGAACTCCCCACCCCAATCTGCCCATAGCCTCTCCCATCATTTGGAACTCCCCACCCCAATCTGCCCATAGCCTCTCCCATCCTTTGGAACTCCCCACCCCAATCTGTCCAGAGCCTCTCCCATCCTCTGGAACTCTTTTCCCCAAACTGTAAACAGCCTCTCCCATCCTCTGGAACTCCCTACCCCAAACTTTCCAAAGCTTCTTCCATCCTCTGGAACTCCCCACCCCAAACTGTCAAGAGCTCTTCCATCCTCTGGAACTCCTTACCCCAAACTGTGCAGAGCCTCTCCCATCCTCTGGAACTCCCCCCCCCAAATTTTTTAGAGTCTCTCCATCCTCTGGAACTCCCCACCCCAATCTGTCCATAGCCTCTCCCATCCCCTGGAACTCCTTACCCCAATCTACAGTTATCTTCATTAATTGGCCACCTTTAGGTGATTCCTGAAATCTTCTCCTCAGGGAAGTCTCTCACACCTCCAACCAACAAGAATCTCCTAATCCTTCCATCAGTTATTACCTTTGGTACCACTGTTCTCACCTTATTAGATTGTAAGCTCCTCTGTCCGCGGCCCTCCTAACCTGCTTTATTTTATTGTATTTTATCCCTTTTATACTGTAAAGTGCTGAGCAAACCGTCTGCGCTGTTAAAATCCTTTATAATAATATAATAATATATAAATCCTGTATAATAATATAATAATATAATAATATAATCAAAAGAATAATTATATATAAACCTTGTATAATAAATATAATAATAATAATAATAATATATAAATCCTGTATAATAATAAAATAATATATAAATCCTGTATAATAATATAATAATAATAATATAATAATATATAAATCCTGTATATTAATATAATATATAAATTCTGGATAATAAAACTAATAATAATATATAAATCTTGTATAATAATAAAATAATATATAAAAATCCTGTATAATAATATACAAGATTTATATATTATAATTTTTATATTATTATACAAAATGTATATATATTATTTTATTATTATACAGGATTTATATATTATTATTGTTATTATTATTTTTATTAATAATAAAAATAATAATATAATAAATGTAATAATAATATAAATCCTGTATAATAATAGTAATTCTTAATGGCGCCGCACACATCTACGAACGCACATTTTTCCAGCGTGCCGCAGCACAGATTTCGGTGCGATTTCTCAGTAGGGTCGGGGACTCCCTGAGAGTTTCCCGCACGTTGGGCAGCCATTGAACTGAATGGAAATGTGTGGAAACAATGGCGCGCTCCATTGGTATGAATGGAGTGTTTGTGGTGGAGGGTGACCCCATGGGGTGCCTCTATCTGTATTATATCTGCCCCAGATCCGGGTAATAATGTGTGCGGGAATGGAGGGGTGAGGGGGCACTCTGGGTTCAGCAGTGACTTTGGAGCAGAGAAGAGCCCCCCCCCCCCCACCTGTCCCCCGATGAATCCCCCAATTTCTCCCACTTGTCTTCCTGCGGTAAATTGCTCGCACATGGCGTCTAGTAATGAGATTGGGGAGATTGGCGGTAAATGAGAAGCACATTGCGGCCGCACGTGTTTTCGTCTTCTCCGTGTTTTTCCCAGCCAAAATCCCGGAACATCTTGAGGATCAATTGGCAGAGACATGTCAGCACGTCCTGTGCCCCCCCCCCCCAGGACACTAATTATCCCCTCCCCCCTCCCCCCGGGGGTGATGATTGGCATGTGTCTGGTCAGAGGAAGGATCTGATTTCACAGAAATATGTCAGGTGCACCGAGGACGCCAAATGTGCGGGAAATTCCCCACCAGGAGGATCCGCACCCAATCCTCCCCAAAATCTTCTCCATCGCTGCGATTGGTGGCGTCACAAAGTGTATGAATGGGGCGACCGAGCGATACAAAGTATTCACTGCCAGAAAATCCGATTTATTTATTCCTGGAAGTTCTAATAATATAAAATTATAGAGTCCTACCAGGTCCAAACTCCTCCCCTTCCCAGATAGTGGGGGGGGGGGGGGGGACCTCCACAAAATTACTGTCTCCAAAAACCAAAAAAGAAAAATGCCCCCCCCCCCCACATAATAAAATTTGACTATGTTTAAAACAGTTTCTTATACAGCGCCTTGCAAAAGTATTCACACCCCCTGAAATTTCCCCATTTTCTCATGTTACCCCCAGAAATGTATTTTATTGGGATTTTATGTGATAGACGACACAAAGTGGCCATAATTGTGAAGTGGAAGGAAAATGATAAATGATACAAATAAATCTGTGAAAAGTGTGGCTGCATTTGTATTCACCCCCCGGAGTCAATACTTTGTAGCTCCGCCTTTCCCTGCAATTACAGCTGGGAGTCTTTTTGGGGATGTCTCTACCAGCTTTGCACATCTAGAGAGGACATTTCTGCCCATTCTTCTCTGCAGAATATCTCATCTCTGTCAGATTGGATGGAGAGCGTCTGTGAACAACAATTTTCAAGTCTTGCCACAGATTCTCAATGTGATTTAGGTCTGGACTGTGACTGTGACGATTGGCCACACCCTCCTTTCCCTACTCTTAACCTCTTCCTGCCCGCCGCATGCAGAATGATGGCCACAGAGTGGTTGTATTATCCTGACTGGGCATCATATGACATCCAGCAGGATACGCCGCTTGTGTGCAACCCCAGGGGAGCGCAGCGTGGCGATTGGTGGGATGTCGATACAAAATGCTGCCTCTCCAGTCTAGGTGCAGAGCCTTTTACATAGGCTCTTTACCACGTGATCAGCTTGTCCAATCACAGCTGATCACATGGTAAACAGAAAGAGTCGTGTATCGGCTTTCCTCCATTCACGCTGACAAGGTGCAGGTAGAGGAGAGCCAATCCCCAGCTCTCCTAACGGGGGGGGGGGGGGGGGGGGGGTGGGTCAATAATAATAATCAGAGTAATGATTATCAGTGCCCCACCAGTGATGCCCACCTGTATCCATAATGGATGCCAATCAGTGCCCATCAATAATGCCTGTCAGTGCCTACTTATCAATGCTGCCTATTAGTTCCATCTATCAGTGTCACCCATCAGTGCCCAACATTGCTGCCCATCAGTGCCACCTATCAGTGCCCAATAGTATTGCCTTCAGTGCCTCTTCATCAGTGCTGCCTATCAGTTCAATCTATCATTGCTACCCATCAGTGCCCATCATTGCTGCCTATCAGTGCCCATCATTGCTGCCTATCACTGCTCATCAGTGCTGCATATCAGTGCCATCAGTGCTCCCCATCAGTGCCTGTCATTGCCACCTATCAGTGCCCATTAGTATTGCCTGTCAGTGCCTCCTCATCAGTGCTGCTTATCAGTTCAATCTATCATTGCCACCCATCAGTGCCCATCATTGCCACCCATCAGTGCCCATCATTGCTGCCTATCAGTGCCCATCAGTGCTGCATATCAGTGCCCGTCATTGCCACCCATCAGTGCCCATCATTGCCACCCATCAGTGCCCATCATTGCTGCCTATCAGTGCCCATCAGTGCTGCATATCAGTGCCCGTCATTGCCACCCATCAGTGCCCATCAGTGATGCATATTAGTGCCTCCTTAGGTGTCACTGATGGGGCAGCACTGATATCAGTGCTGCATATTAGTGCCCATCATTGCTGACCATCAGTACCTATCAGTGCCCAACAGTGCTACATATCAGTGCCGCCTCATTAGTGCCCATTAGTGAAGGAGAAAACTTACTTATTTACAAAATTTTATAACAAAAACAAAGAAAAATTTTTTTTTTTTTTTTTTTTTTTTGTAGCGCAAAAAAGTAGCGCAAAAAAAAAAAAAGTGACAAATCTCTGTTTGTGGGGAAAAATTATAAAAATGTCATTTGGGTACAGTGTCGCATGACCGCGCAATTGTTTAGACGCTGGGCCCCAACGTGTACCGCCCCACTGGCCAGCAGCAGAGGATGTGGGGAGACTCCCGTACCGCCTTTGCTTGGGACCCCCCAGATTTGGGGTTCAGGTATAGACATTTTTGGTCCTCTCCTTCCTTCTTGTAACATTTAGTTTCTGTATTTCTGTGTTTTATTTGCCGTTTCCATTTTTTTGTAGTTGTTGCCTCAAATAATCCCCCCTCCTTCAGCCCTGGGGTGACATTTCCAGAAAAGGCCGTTGTCACCCGGAATCGGGGGACCCATCCGCCATTCCTTGGGGGGAAAATTGCTTCCAAAAAGTTTCAGAAAGTGTTGAATTTGTTTGTTTATTGGATCTTGTATCTTTGGAAAGGACAGACGTTCTCTGTGTCCCCGCTGGAGGGATATCCTCCCATTTCCTGTGTGTCACCAGGATGAGAAGTTCCCCCCTCCCCCTCCTCATGAAATGCCAAATTGTTTCTTTGTCCCTTTTAGATTGGTTTTGTTTCTGCAGCGCTGGGGTATATGTTGTCCCCATTAGCAAACCTGAGAAATGCCATGGCAACCGTCACTAGGGGTGATATAGACGGGCTCATCTGACTTGTTCAGGCACTTCCTGTGATGGGTTGACACTTCCTGTGATGGGTGACAACGCTCTGTCCCCGTCTCTCAATTGTCCTCCTGGGTTGTCACCATCTCAGCACACATTGCACAGACAGGATCCTCTGCTGTCACCATCAGGAAAGCCATGGGGTGTATGGAGACAGGAAGTGGCTGCAAAGAGGCAGCAGGAGATCAGCAGGGAACAGAGGAAGCACAAGCTGGCCCAAACAAACTATTTAAAGGGACAGTAAATGTAGAGATCGAATCAGAATCCCCCCCCCCCTTTCGGGTCCTCGGAATAAAATCCGATTTATATTTCCCCCTCCAGTGTGTGAATTTGTGGGGTGTGTTGGTGAATCCCTCCCCCCGCGCTCCCCTCCCCCCCCCCATCCACTGACACAGGTGAGCTGAATTGGGCTGATTAGCTGCTAAGTGTTCCCAGCTGTCGGCCGACTCGGCGAGGAAACGGTCAGCGCTGCGCCCATCGCCATCTATATATAGAAATTCCGATATATGGAGAGAAAATACCCGAATCCGGGCAAAAACGAGACATTGCGGGGAAGAATCTGAGGAGTGATGGAAAGGGGTCAGCGGCCCCCGGAGGAGGGGCACCTCGTCCCTTTATACCCGGGGACACATTATTACACGGGATCCAAGGCAGATAACGGGGGAATTACACTCACTTACTGCCCCGATCTGCATTATATCCACCCAGATCCCGGGTAATAATGTGCGTCCGGGTATAAAGGGAGGGGGGGGGGGCAACTCTACCACTGGAGGGGCGGATTTAGACAACTATGTCCACAGTGGGATAGGGAGATGGGGAGGATGTGGAGGATAGGGAGAATAGAGGGGGGGGGGGGGTAGGGAGGATAGGGGGGATATGGGGGGATAGGCAGAATAGAGGGGGGGATATGGGGGATTGGGAGAATAGAGGGGGGATAGGGAGAATAGAGGGGGGTAGGGGGATAGGGAGAATAGAGGGGGGTTAGGGGGATATGGGGGGATAGGGAGAATAGAGGGGGGATATGGGGGATATGGGGGGATAGGGAGAATAGAGGGGGATAGGGGAATATGGGGGATAGGGAGAATAGAGGGGGGTAGGGGTATATGGGGGATAGGGAGAATAGAGGTGGGTAGGGGGATATGGGGGGATAGAGAGAATAGAGGGGGTAGGGGAATATGGAGGATAGGGAGAATAGAGGGGGGATATGGGGGATATGGGGGGATAGGGAGAATAGAGGGGGGTAGGGGGATATGGGGGATAGGGAGAATAGAGGGGGGTAGGGGTATATGGGGGATATGGGGGATAGGGAGAATAGAGGGGGGTAGGGGGATATGGGGATAGGGAGAATAGAGGGGGGTAGGGGGATATGGGGGGATAGGGAGAATAGAGGGGGGGGTATGGGGGGATAGAGAGAATAGAGGGGGGTAGGGGGATATGGGGGGATAGAGAGAATAGAGGGAGGTGGGGGATATGGGGGGATAGGGAGAATAGAGGGGGGTAGGGGTATATGGGGGATATGGGGGATAGGGAGAATAGAGGGGGGTAGGGGGATATGGGGATAGGGAGAATAGAGGGGGGTAGGGGGATATGGGGGGATAGGGAGAATAGAGGGGGGGATATGGGGGGATAGAGAGAATAGAGGGGGGTAGGGGGATATGGGGGGATAGAGAGAATAGAGGGGGGTGGGGGATATGGGGGGATAGGGAGAATAGACGGGGGAAAGGGGGGTATGGGGGGATAGAGAGAATAGAGGGGGGGTAGGGGGATATGGGGGATAGGGAGAATAGACGGGGAAAAGGGGGGATATGGGGGATAGGGAGAATAGAGGGGGGATAAGGAGAATAGAGGGGGGTAGGGGGATAGGGGGGGATAGGGAGAATAGAGGGGATAGGGGGTATAGGGAGAATAGGGGGGGATAAGGAGAATAGAGGGGGGTAGGGGGATAGGGGGGGATAGGGAGAATAGAGGGGATAGGAGGTATAGGGAGAATAGGGGGGGATGGGGAGGATAGGGGACCCCCCTGTGGGGTGATGGTGATCTTTGAGTTGATGTTTCGGGTGGTATGAGGATACGGTGGCGGCGTTGCGGCGCTCACATCTGCTCACAATAAGGTGCGTTTCCATATTAACAGTCATCAGAAATGTGTAAACATCTCCATTGGAGAGTTGTGGGGGAGAGAGGGGGAAGGGGGAGGGGGGGGGGCGATTCGGCCTCTAACCTTTATTAGAACAGTATGTTGGGCTGGCAGTGGGCGGTTTGGAAATCCTCGGATGGCGTTCGCTCCCTTATTTTATTGCCATGAAATCTGCGCTGGTTTATATAATCGCTGTATAAATGGGGGTGTAATTAGAGGCGGAGCTGTGGAGGGTTGGCGACGCTCCCATTGGCCGCTGCGATTCCCGGGTGATAGAGCGCAGATAGCGGATGGGGTGATGCTGCGATCCTTCCCGGTGTCAGTGCTGCACACAGGAAAGTCATTTACTAACGGCTAATAGACTGAGCGCTCTGCGGGGGCGGATCCTCCTGAGATCAGTAAATGAGGAGGAGCTCTGCTCAGTTCCATCATCCAATCATCTGCAAGAACAAATGCAGCTTTTTACATTTTTCTTGCATGTGATTGGCTGTTCTTCGCAAAGAGCTGCTTCACCTCTGCCAGCAATACACACATATATATATATATATATATATATATATATATATATACTGCGGATGGCAAGTGGGTCACGCCCCCTTCTCACTTGTGGCACCTGGAAGTTGCGGGGATTTGCTGCGACTTGAAGCGACGCAATGATGCAACCAGAGGGTCACAGAGGCGATAAAAGACAAGATGGTCTCTGATCACCTCTATGGCCTTGGAGGACCCGAGAGACGTCATGACTAGGGATGATCGAACTTTTGAAAAGTTCGGTTCGGCCAGAACATCCGAACTACCCGAAAGTTCGGCCCGGATTTCAGAACCCCATTGAAATCAATGGGACCCGAACTTCGGTAATCAAAAAACACCATTTTAAAGCCCTAAAACCCAATAAATGCCCCTAAAAAGTGCCTAGGGTTCTGGGTCATGCCCCAGGGACTATTAATCACACAAAAAAAAGCTCTTAAAAATTGTCATTTTTGATAGAGAGCCAATTATTGAAAAAATTAAAAAACAAAAACAAAGAGATTTTTTGATTTTGACTTTGGATTTAGTGTCTGGGGGGTCTAAAAAGTGTACATGTGAAGTTTCAGCTCTGTAGCATGTCCAGAACCAGAAAAAAAAGAGATTGTTTGTTTGTATTTTGTCACTTTCAGAGCACTAATATGGCTCCGCTCCCGTCAGCAATTTGTTTTGCTGCAGGCGTTAATAGTGCTTTTTTGAGGACATGTTTGGAGTCAGGCATGACATCTGAACATGTGTATAGGGGTATATATACACACCCATGTCTGCATATATACACCTAGACATATATAGGTGTGAAAGGAACAGAACACTATACTTGCGCTAATTAAATAATTTGAACTAATATGGCTCCGCTCCTATCACACCTATATATGTCTAAGTGTAAAATACATATAAGTATGTGTGTATATATACCACTATACAGAAGTTCAGAGGTTTTGCCTGCCTCCAAAGAACCCAAAAAATGCCCAAAAAAACGCTAGCGCCAAAAAAAAAAACGTCCAGGTGTGTTGTTGCAGGCATTTTTTTGGGGTTTTTGGAGGCAGGCAAAACATCTGAACTTGTGTATACGGGTATATATACACACATACTTATATGTATTTTTACACTTGCACATATATAGGTGTTGGGAGCGGAGCCATATTAGTGCAAATGATTTCTTTATCAAAAGTATAGTGTTCTGCTCCTTTAACACCTATATATGCGTAAGTGTAATATACATATAAGTGTGTGTGTATATATATTCCTATACAGAAGTTCAGATGTTTTGCCTGCCTCCAAAGAACCCCAAAAAAATGCCAGCGTAAAAAAAATGCCCAGGTTTGTTCTTGCAGGCATTTTTTTGGGCATTTTTTTGGGTTCTTTGGAGGCAGGCAAAACATCTGAACTTCTGTATAGGGGTATATATATATATACACACACACTGATATGTATTTTACACTTATACATATATAGGTGTGTTGGGAGCGTAACTATATTAGTGCAAATGATTTCATTAGCAAAAGTATAGTGTTCTGCTCCTTTAACACCTATATATGTGCAGGTGTATATATACAGACATGGGTGTGTATATATACCCCTATACACATGTTCAGATGTCATGCCTGACTCCAAACATGTCCTCAAAAAAGCACTATTAACGCCTGCAGCATAAAGAATGCTGAGGGGAGCGAAGCCATATCCCTGCAGCAAAAGTGACTTCAGAGAAACGATCATTTCTCTATAGCGGTCACCCTGACATGGAAGGGTTTTGTCACCCTGCCATAGCAGTCAGAGTCAGTTAACCCTACACTACACTACGGTCACCCTGACACTTAACACTTTCCCTACAGAAACTGAATAAATTAAAGCTAATTATAGTGGAAAATAGCACCCTAACTACACTAGATATCCCTTTCCTCACACTAATAATTGCTAAATGACACTTTGTAACAGAACTGCTTCCATTCTCTTCCATGTCCTGTATTACAATGCTAGGAATATGGTGGGGGCGATCTTATATACTGGGGGGCGTATTCACTAATGATTGGTCTAGGGACCCCCTAGTCACTCCAATCACATTTCTAGCATTCTCCTGCCCCCTCAATTGGCTTTTACTAATGGTTCTGGTCCAATCACTGGCTTTTAAAGCCCATTTCCTGTCCCATTGCATTTTGGTCGGTTCTGGTTGCCGAATTCCAAACTTTTTGGGCAAAAAGTTCTAAATTCGGCCGAACCTCGAACAGCCAATGTTTGGGTCGAACCGATGGTCGACCCGAACCGTTCGATCATCCCTAGTCATGACCTCACTTCCTGTCCAGGATGGAAGGCGACATTTTTTTTTTTCTTTGTTAAAGCAAAAGAGGGGAAAAAAATTCTCATCATCTTTCGCTTTTAAAGGTAAAGAAGAGATTTGCGGTCTTTTGGACCCCGGATCTCTCCATAAAGAGGACCTGTCATCCTTATTTCTATTACTATGGAAGTTTACATTTCTTCTAATAGGAATAAAACTAATAAAAAAAATAAATAAATAAATTAAGGGACAGTTTAAAAATAAAATAAATAAGAAAAATAAATAAAGGTACAATTTAAAAATAAAATAAATAAGAAAATTAAATAAATAAAGGGACAGTGTGAAAATAAAACAAAATAAATAAGAAATTAAAAATAAAGGGACAATTTAAAAATAAAATAAATAAGACAAAAAAATAAAGGGACAGTGTAAAAATAAAATAAATAAGAAAAAAAAAAAAAATAAATAAAGGGATAGTGTAAAAATAAAATAAAAAAAATTGGAGAATAAAAATAAAGGGACAATTTTAAAAATAAAATAAGAAAAAAATAAAGGGACAGTGTAAAAATAAAATAAAATAAATAAGAAAAAAAAATTAAAAGAGCCTCCATCCTCGCACACAGAAGTGTATGCATACATAGGTCACGCATGCTTATGTAAATGATGTTCGCACCACACATGTGAGGTATCGCCGCGATCGTTAGAGCGAGAGCGATAATTCTATCACTTGACCTCCTCTGTAACTCTGGTAACCTGTAAAAATGTTTAAAGCGTCCCCTATGGAGATTTTTATGTGCCGTAGTTTGTCACCTTTCTGCCAACGTGAAAATTTTTTAAAGCGTGACGTGTTAGGTATATATTTACTTGGCGTAACATCATCTTTTCTATTTTAAAAACAATCGGGGTATATATTGTGTTTTGCTTTTTTTTAATATGTAATAATATTTTTTAATTAATTTAAATTTAAATTGTATTTTTGTCCAAAAAAATTAAAAAAAGAAAAACTGCTGCGCAAATACCGTGTGACATAAAAAATTGCAACAATCGCCAAAAAAAAATGTATAATGTTTGGGGGTTCTAAATAATTTTCTAGTAAAAAAAATACTGTTTTAAACGTGTAAACAAAAAGTGTCAGGAAAGGTCGGGGAAAGAAGTGAGTAATCCGCAGAGTACCCGCAAAGTGCGCAGTCTATTGGCGTTTTGTATTATATGATCGCGGCGTGCAGAGAATTGCGCATTCAGCAGCGGCGTGTCATTCCTGTCCATCCGCCATCAATGTGCTGCGCTGTGCACTGCCCGCCATCATGTTCCTCCGGGTCTCCATGGACTCCTATGGGGGGGGGGGCAGCAGGACGGGGAGGGGGATGGAATGTGGACACAGAGGTGAATCCGATATCCCCCACTCTGGACCATTTGGTCGCCCTTTAGGGTCATTCAATGGTTGTGGGTCAGGTGACTGCGGGTCAGGGTGGGTGAGAGGAGACCCCCCCTCCCCCGCTGACACAACACTGTATAATAATGTCTCAATATTTTCACCTATTTTCTGCGGCCGATCATCGCATTGTGGGCGGAGCGGACGCAACTCTTCACGCATGTCTGTCCTTCCAGACGCAGCAGATTCTGCACGCTGGAAATGGCGGGGGTGCAAATCACCAAGTGACGCATCACATTTACTTCTCCGCAGTGCATTGCATTAAAGCACACGACCCTATTATTGTGACGCAACGCGTAAAACACCCCGCCGTATATTGCGACACACTACAATGCAGGCACATTGCCTCAGCGCATTGAGATGTCATTCAACATTATTGGCACTGTGACACAGCAACACATGTTATTATTATAAATATTATAAATATTATTTTACAGGATTTAAATATTATTATTATATAGTATTTATATATTATTATACAGTATTTACATATTATTATTATTATTATTTTTTTTATACAGAATTTACTATATATATATATATATTATAATTATTATTATAAATGATTATAATAATATTATGTAATATTATTATACATGATTAATATATTATTATTATACAGGATTTATATATTATAATTATTTGTTTTATACAGAATTTACTATATATATTGTAATTTATATTCTTAAGGATTTTATTAATATTAATATTATATATTATTATTACACAGGATTTATATATTATTATTAATATTATACAGTATTTTATATATATATATATATATATATATATATATATATATATATATATATATATATATATATATATATATATTATTTGTTTTATACAGAATTGACTATATGATAATATATGATAATAATTATTATAAAGGTTTTTATTAATATTAATATTATATATTATTATTATACAGGATTTTTATATTATTAATATTATACAGTATTTATATAATAGTACTATTTATTTTATACAGAATTTATATATATATATATATATATATATATATATATATAATTATTATTATTATTATTATTATACAGGATTTATATATTATTTTTAATATTATACAGTATGTATTTAATATTATTATTTGTTTAATACAGAATTTAATATATATATATATATATATAATAATTATTATTATAAAGGATTTATATAATATTAATGTATATTATTATTATACAAGATTTATATATTATTATTGTTATTATAATACAGTATTTATATATTATTATTATTTATTTTATACAGAATTGACTATATGTATCATAATTATTATGATAAAGGATTTATATAATATGATATATTTTTATTATACAGGATTTTTATATATTTTTATTATACAGTATTTATATATTATTATTATTTGCTTTATACAGAATTTACTATATATATATTATAATTATTATTATAAAGGATTTATAAAATCTGAATATTATATATTATTATTCTTATGCAGGATTTATATATTATTATTATTATTATTATTATACAGTATTTAGATTATTATTTGTTTTAAAGATAATTTACTGTATATATTATTATTATAAAGGATTGTTATAGCACCAACTGTTTATCTAAAGGGAGACAGTAAATACAAAAGGGTTAGGAAGGCCTTGCTCATAAGAGCTTACAATCTATAATTCATGTACATTATCACTCTTTGTAGTAAACAGGCCTTAATATTCCCAATTACTAAAATTATTTTGCAAGAAAAAGTGTGCAGTGCTGGGGAAAAAATAAAAAATTCATCCATGTTTAATATTTCTTTCTTTCTTACAGGTCCTTATATAGCGCCCTCAATTTACACAGCACTTTACATGTATAGTGTACATTCACATCAAATATGCTGAAATCAAAGACCTATGATGTGATCAATAAAATAAAAATAATAATATTATTATATATGTTTTACAGCAGTGAAGCCTTTTTTTTTTTTTTTTTTTTTTTTAATTCCGTGGATTTTAAAAATGAGGTTTCATAAAATGCTTATAAAAGTTTTATTAAAAGGGGTGGGGAAATTGGAGGGAAAGGACAAACAATTTAGTTTTTATTTTTATTTAATCTTTTTTATAGTTTTTTTTTAATATATATATTTGTATCATCTTAACATAAAAGAAAAAAAGAAAAGACAGCAAATTAAAAATAATAATAAAAATAAATTGAAGACAACATCCACAAATCTCATTTAATGTTTTTATTTGACTTTTTTTTTTTGAATGGGATTTTCAGGGATGAAACGTTTCAATAATAAAATGCGAACATTCATTTGTAACATGACATGGAATGTTTCACCTAAGCCGTCCCCGTGGCGAAATTTGAGGCGCAGTTTGATGAGATTTTGCCAAAAGCAAAAAGCGTTGATTTAGCAGATAATCGATTCCGTCCGCTCGTCGCCCAAACTGAGGCGCATGACTTTATTTCTGCTCAGAAAATCTCCTTTTCAGCCCGTCGGGGGTTAAAGTTTCCGTTTTATATCTATAATTATTCGCAGTGACATTGCGGCGATTTTATTATAATTCTATAAATATTTTCTCCAATCTATTATCGAGTGATAATTTATCTCCATATCTGATCAGTAGACTTTAACCACTTCCTGCCCAGCTGCCATAGTGTTACTGCGGCGGGTCGGCTCTGTCCCGCAAAATGACGCACCTGAACGCCGCTTCGGGGATCGCTATTGGAGGCGCACGCCACCTGGCCACAGGGGGAGCCAATCAGCGGGTCCGGCGGCCGAGATATCAGGCGGGCACCCCCGATCGCTCCCCGTGGAGACAGAACGGCGGTCTGCTGTTCTATCAGTGATGAACACAGAGATCCTCCTATTTAGGAACACAGATCTCTGTATTCATGCAGTGAGCCCCTCCCCCACACAGTTAGAAACACCCCCTAGGCAGTGCTGTATTTTGGCCTAGGCCAACAAGGCCCAGGCCTAGGGCAGCACTTTGCAGGGGGGCAGCAAAAAAGTCCCCCCCTCCACCTGAGATTCTATTTGGCCAGTGGTTGCTAGAGCTGCCTCTCGCACCCCCTTCCTCTCTTTCTCACCCCCCTCTTCCCTCTCTCTCATTCCCCCTCTCTCTCTCTCTCATCCCCCCCCTCTCTCTCCCATCCCCCCCCTCTCTCTCTCTCTCTCTCCTCCCCTCTCTCTCTCCTACCCCCTCTCTCTCTCCTACCCCCCCTCTCTCTCTCTCTCCCCCCCCCTCTCTCTCTCTCTCTCTCTCTCATCCCCCTTCTCTCTCTCTTTCCCCCTCTCTCTCCTCCCCTCTCTCTCTCCTACCCCCTCTCTCTCTCCTACCCCCTCTCTCTCTCTCTCTCTCTCTCACTCCCCCTCTCTCTCCCTCACCCACCCCCCTCTCTCTTCCATCCCCCCTCTCGTGAGATCTCAGGGGTGCATGCTGGGACTTGTAGTCCTTAAATTTTGGAGGGAGTCGCATCCATTAAAAAGGAAGGAGTGGGGCAAATTTACATAGGAGGGTAAGGGGGGCGCCCAATTTTAGTATTGCCTAGGGCAGCACAAAACCAAAATACACCACTGCCCCTAGGGCAGTGATGGTGAACCTTGGCACCCCAGATGTTTTGGAACTACATTTCCCATGATGCTCAACTACACTGCAGAGTGCCTGAGCATCATGGGAAATATAGTTCCAAAACATCTGGGGTGCCAAGGTTCACCATCACTGCCCTAGGGACACATTTAACCCTTTGATCGCCCCCTGGTGTTAACCCCTTCCCTGCCAGTGTCATTATTACAGTGACAGTGCATATTTATAGCACTGATTACTGCAGTAATGTCACTGGTACCCCCAAAAGTGTCAAAAATGTCAGTTAGGGGTCCAATCTGTCCGCCGCAATGTCGCAGTCCCGCAAAAAATCGCAGATCGCCGCCATTACTAATAAAAAAATAATTAAAAATGACAGAAATCTTTAACAACATAGCCCCTGTGCCACCCACCCACCACAGGGTGCCAGCTATTAAGCATTAAACAAAAATTAACATGTTCAGTACCAGATTTGTGCCAGAAATGTTCTTTATTTTTTACAACTTTAAATGTACAAAATATCAGCCGATACATTGTGACCAAAATATCGGCCCTGAAAATCCATATGGGTCTATCCCTGATAAATATTTGGGGTGATTGTTCTTCTAAAAGATATTTTTCCATGTTTAGTGATGAAGATGTTGGGAGAATTTTGGACCTGGGTTGGATTTTTGGGTTTCTTTCACATTTCTCCGCTGAAAAAAAAAAAAACACATTTGCGTTTTTGATGCGTTTTTGATGCGTTTCCGGCGCGTTTTCTGACTCCCAGCATGGAACATGAGACGCCATGCGCTATTGATGGATTGTCTATTCATTTCTATGGAGAGCTGCGATTCGGGTAATAAAAGCGAATCAAAAACGCAGCAAGCGGGATTTCTGAAAACACAAAATTCTGTGGAATGGAACGCGGAAATTTCGATATTTCTCTTCCACTTTTATAACTGAAAAACTGATCAGTGCGACGCGAGCCGCGAATATCGCCGCCCGCCATTTCCTATTGTTCATGATATTATACAGTATATAAATCCCGAATTATAATATATAAATCCCGTATAATAATAATATTAATATATAAATGGTGTAATAAAACTTGCAGCGGGATTATTTCCTCCGGTCGCTCCATTCGCGGGGAGAAGTTGTGCGTTTTTCACACAACAAAACACAAAAAGAGCACAAATGTGAAACGCGTTACACCGATCTCCAAAATCGTGTGACCGGGGTGTGAGGATAAAGGAAGAAAACTACTGTGTGCGTCCAATCTGCAGACAGAATGTTATTTATATAAACCAAATGTAACACAAATCAATATTCACAATTTAAATCATAATATTTCCATCATTAACCAATGCTGGGGGTTATTATTTCTTCCCCTGACACCAATGTTGAGGATTATTATTGCTTCCCCTGACACCAATGTTGGGGGTTATTATTGCTTCCCCTGACACCAATGTTGGGGGCTATTATTGCTTCCCCTGACACCAATGTTGGGGGCTATTATTGCTTCCTCTGACACCAATGTTGGGGGTTATTATTTCTTCCCCTGACACCAATGTTGGGGGTTATTATTTCTTCCCCTGACACCAATGTTGGGGGTTATTATTTCTTCCCCTGACACCAATGTTGGGGGTTATTATTGCTTCCCCTGACACCAATGTTGGGGGTTATTATTGCTTCCCCTGACACCAATGCTGGGGGTTATTATTTCTTCCCTGACACCAATGTTGGGGGTTATTATTTCTTCCCCTGACACCAATGTTGGGGGTTATTATTGCTTCCCCTGACACCAATGTTGGGGGTTATTATTTCTTCTCCTGACACCAATGCTGGGGGTTATTATTTCTTCCCTGACACCAATGTTGGGGGTTATTATTTCTTCCCCTGACACCAATGCTGGGGGTTATTATTTCTTCCCCTGACACCAATGTTGGGGGTTATTATTGCTTCCCCTGACACCAATGTTGGGGGTTATTATTTCTTCTCCTGACACCAATGCTGGGGGTTATTATTTCTTCCCTGACACCAATGTTGGGGGTTATTATTTCTTCCCCTGACACCAATGTTGGGGGTTATTATTGCTTCCCCTGACACCAATGTCGGGGGTTATTATTTCTACCCCTGACACCAATGTTGGGGGTTATTATTTCTTCCCCTGACACCAATGTTGGGGGTTATTATTGCTTCCCCTGACACCAATGCTGGGGGTTATTATTGCTTCCCCTGACACCAATGTTGGGGGTTATTATTGCTTCCCCTGACACCAATGTTGGGGGTTATTATTTCTTCCCCTGACACCAATGTTGGGGGTTATTATTTCTTCCCCTGACACCAATGTTGGGGGTTATTATTTCTTCCCCTGACACCAATGTTGGGGGTTATTATTTCTTCCCCTGACACCAATGTTGGGGGTTATTATTTCTTCCCCTGACACCAATGTTGGGGGTTATTATTGCTTCCCCTGACACCAATGTTGGGGGTTATTATTTCTTCTCCTGACACCAATGCTGGGGGTTATTATTGCTTCCCCTGACACCAATGCTGGGGGTTATTATTTCTTCCCTGACACCAATGTTGGGGGTTATTATTTCTTCCCTGACACCAATGTTGGGGGTTATTATTTCTTCTCCTGACACCAATGCTGGGGGTTATTATTGCTTCCCCTGACACCAATGTTGGGGGTTATTATTTCTTCCCCTGACACCAATGCTGGGGGTTATTATTTCTTCCTCTGACACCAATGTTGGGGGTTATTATTTCTTCCCCTGACACCAATGCTGGGGGTTATTATTTCTACCCCTGACACCAATGTTGGGGGTTATTATTGCTTCCCCTGACACCAATGCTGGGGGTTATTATTGCTTCCCCTGACACCAATGCTGGGGGTTATTATTGCTTCCTCTGACACCAATGTTGGGGGTTATTATTGCTTCCTCTGACACCAATGCTGGGGGTTATTATTTCTTCTCCTGACACCAATGTTGGGGGTTATTATTTCTTCTCCTGACACCAATGTTGGGGGTTATTATTTCTTCCCCTGACACCAATGCTGGGGGTTATTATTTCTTCTCCTGACACCAATGTTGGGGGTTATTATTTCTTCTCCTGACACCAATGCTGGGGGTTATTATTGCTTCCTCTGACACCAATGTTGGGGGTTATTATTTCTTCTCCTGACACCAATGCTGGGGGTTATTATTTCTTCCCTGACACCAATGTTGGGGGTTATTATTTCTTCCCTGACACCAATGTTGGGGGTTATTATTTCTTCCCTGACACCAATGTTGGGGGTTATTATTTCTTCTCCTGACACCAATGCTGGGGGTTATTATTGCTTCCCCTGACACCAATGTTGGGGGTTATTATTTCTTCCCCTGACACTAATGCTGGGGGTTATTATTTCTTCCTCTGACACCAATGTTGGGGGTTATTATTTCTTCCCCTGACACCAATGCTGGGGGTTATTATTTCTTCTCCTGACACCAATGTTGGGGGTTATTATTTCTTCCCCTGACACCAATGCTGGGGGTTATTATTGCTTCCCCTGACACCAATGCTGGGGGTTATTATTGCTTCCTCTGACACCAATGCTGGGGGTTATTATTGCTTCCCCTGACACCAATGTTGGGGGTTATTATTTCTTCTCCTGACACCAATGCTGGGGGTTATTATTGCTTCCCCTGACACCAATGCTGGGGGTTATTATTTCTTCCCTGACACCAATGTTGGGGGTTATTATTTCTTCTCCTGACACCAATGCTGGGGGTTATTATTGCTTCCCCTGACACCAATGTTGGGGGTTATTATTTCTTCCCCTGACACCAATGCTGGGGGTTATTATTTCTTCCTCTGACACCAATGTTGGGGGTTATTATTTCTTCCCCTGACACCAATGCTGGGGGTTATTATTTCTTCCCCTGACACCAATGTTGGGGGTTATTATTGCTTCCCCTGACACCAATGTTGGGGGTTATTATTGCTTCCCCTGACACCAATGCTGGGGGTTATTATTGCTTCCCCTGACACCAATGTTGGGGGTTATTATTGCTTCCCCTGACACCAATGCTGGGGGTTATTATTGCTTCCCCTGACACCAATGCTGGGGGTTATTATTTCTTCCTCTGACACCAATGTTGGGGGTTATTATTGCTTCCCCTGACACCAATGCTGGGGGTTATTATTGCTTCCCCTGACACCAATGCTGGGGGTTATTATTTCCTCCCCTGACACCAATGTTGGGGGTTATTATTGCTTCCTCTGACACCAATGCTGGGGGTTATTATTTCTTCTCCTGACACCAATGTTGGGGGTTATTATTTCCTCCCCTGACACCAATGTTGGGGGTTATTATTGCTTCCTCTGACACCAATGCTGGGGGTTATTATTTCTTCCCTGACACCAATGTTGGGGGTTAATTTCTTCCCTGACACCAATGTTGGGGGTTATTATTTCTTCCCCTGACACCAATGTTGGGGGTTATTATTTCTTCTCCTGACACCAATGCTGGAGGTTATTATTGCTTCCCCTGACACCAATGTTGGGGGTTATTATTGCTTCCCCTGACACCAATGCTGGGGGTTATTATTTCTTCCCCTGACACCAATGTTGGGGGTTATTATTGCTTCCCCTGACACCAATGTTGGGAGTTATTATTGCTTCCCCTGACACCAATGCTGGGGGTTATTATTTCTTCCCCTGACACCAATGCTGGGGGTTATTATTGCTTCCCCTGACACCAATGCTGGGAGTTATTATTGCTTCCCCTGACACCAATGCTGGGGGTTATTATTTCTTCCCCTGACACCAATGCTGGGGGTTATTATTTCTTCCCCTGACACCAATGTTGAGGATTATTATTGCTTCCCCTGACACCAATGTTGGGGGTTATTATTGCTTCCCCTGACACCAATGTTGGGAGTTATTATTGCTTCCCCTGACACCAATGCTGGGGGTTATTATTTCTTCCCCTGACACCAATGCTGGGGGTTATTATTTCTTCCCCTGACACCAATGTTGAGGATTATTATTGCTTCCCCTGACACCAATGTTGGGGGTTATTATTGCTTCCCCTGACACCAATGTTGGGGGTTATTATTGCTTCCCCTGACACCAATGTTGGGGGCTATTATTGCTTTCCTGACACCAATGTTGGAGGCTATTATTGCTTCCTCTGACACCAATGTTGGGGGTTATTATTTCTTCCCCTGACACCAATGTTGGGGGTTATTATTTCTTCCCCTGACACCAATGCTGGGGGTTATTATTTCTTCCCCTGACACCAATGTTGGGGGTTATTATTGCTTCCCCTGACACCAATGTTGGGGGTTATTATTTCTTCTCCTGACACCAATGCTGGGGGTTATTATTTCTTCCCCTGACACCAATGCTGGGGGTTATTATTGCTTCCCTGACACCAATGCTGGGGGTTATTATTTCTTCCCCTGACACCAATGTTGGGGGTTATTATTTCTTCCCCTGACACCAATGTTGGGGGTTATTTTTGCTTCCCCTGACACCAATGTTGGGGGTTATTATTTCTTCCCCTGACACCAATGTTGGGGGTTATTATTGCTTCCCCTGACACCAATGTTGGGGGTTATTATTTCTTCCCCTGACACCAATGTTGGGGGTTATTATTGCTTCCCCTGACACCAATGTTGGGGGTTATTATTTCTTCTCCTGACACCAATGCTGGGGGTTATTATTTCTTCCCTGACACCAATGTTGGGGGTTATTATTTCTTCCCCTGACACCAATGCTGGGGGTTATTATTTCTTCTCCTGACACCAATGTCGGGGGTTATTATTTCTACCCCTGACACCAATGTTGGGGGTTATTATTTCTTCCCCTGACACCAATGTTGGGGGTTATTATTGCTTCCCCTGACACCAATGTTGGGGGTTATTATTGCTTCCCCTGACACCAATGTTGGGGGTTATTATTTCTTCCCCTGACACCAATGTTGGGGGTTATTATTTCTTCCCCTGACACCAATGTTGGGGGTTATTATTTCTTCCCCTGACACCAATGCTGGGGGTTATTATTTCTTCCCCTGACACCAATGTTGGGGGTTATTATTTCTTCCCCTGACACCAATGTTGGGGGTTATTATTTCTTCCCCTGACACCAATGCTGGGGGTTATTATTTCTTCCCCTGACACCAATGTTGGGGGTTATTATTTCTTCCCCTGACACCAATGTTGGGGGTTATTATTGCTTCCCCTGACACCAATGTTGGGGGTTATTATTTCTTCTCCTGACACCAATGCTGGGGGTTATTATTGCTTCCCCTGACACCAATGCTGGGGGTTATTATTTCTTCCCTGACACCAATGTTGGGGGTTATTATTTCTTCCCTGACACCAATGTTGGGGGTTATTATTTCTTCCCCTGACACCAATGCTGGGGGTTATTATTTCTTCTCCTGACACCAATGTCGGGGGTTATTATTTCTACCCCTGACACCAATGTTGGGGGTTATTATTTCTTCCCCTGACACCAATGTTGGGGGTTATTATTGCTTCCCCTGACACCAATGTTGGGGGTTATTATTGCTTCCCCTGACACCAATGTTGGGGGTTATTATTTCTTCCCCTGACACCAATGTTGGGGGTTATTATTTCTTCCCCTGACACCAATGTTGGGGGTTATTATTTCTTCCCCTGACACCAATGCTGGGGGTTATTATTTCTTCTCCTGACACCAATGCTGGGGGTTATTATTGCTTCCCCTGACACCAATGTTGGGGGTTATTATTTCTTCCCCTGACACCAATGCTGGGGGTTATTATTTCTTCCTCTGACACCAATGTTGGGGGTTATTATTTCTTCCCCTGACACCAATGCTGGGGGTTATTATTTCTTCCTCTGACACCAATGTTGGGGGTTATTATTTCTTCCCCTGACACCAATGTTGGGGGTTATTATTTCTTCTCCTGACACCAATGTTGGGGGTTATTATTGCTTCCCCTGACACCAATGTTGGGGGTTATTATTTCTTCCCCTGACACCAATGTTGGGGGTTATTATTTCTTCCCCTGACACCAATGCTGGGGGTTATTATTTCTTCCCCTGACACCAATGTTGGGGGTTATTATTTCTTCCCCTGACACCAATGTTGGGGGTTATTATTTCTTCCCCTGACACCAATATTGGGGGTTATTATTGCTTCCCCTGACACCAATGTTGGGGGTTATTATTTCTTCTCCTGACACCAATGCTGGGGGTTATTATTGCTTCCCCTGACACCAATGTTGGGGGTTATTATTTCTTCCCCTGACACCAATGCTGGGGGTTATTATTTCTTCCTCTGACACCAATGTTGGGGGTTATTATTTCTTCCCCTGACACCAATGCTGGGGGTTATTATTTCTTCCTCTGACACCAATGTTGGGGGTTATTATTTCTTCCCCTGACACCAATGCTGGGGGTTATTATTTCTACCCCTGACACCAATGTTGGGGGTTATTATTGCTTCCCCTGACACCAATGCTGGGGGTTATTATTGCTTCCCCTGACACCAATTCTGGGGGTTATTATTGCTTCCTCTGACACCAATGTTGGGGGTTATTATTGCTTCCTCTGACACCAATGCTGGGGGTTATTATTTCTTCTCCTGACACCAATGTTGGGGGTTATTATTTCTTCTCCTGACACCAATGTTGGGGGTTATTATTTCTTCCCCTGACACCAATGTTGGGGGTTATTATTTCTTCCCCTGACACCAATGCTGGGGGTTATTATTTCTTCTCCTGACACCAATGTTGGGGGTTATTATTTCTTCTCCTGACACCAATGCTGGGGGTTATTATTTCTTCCCTGACACCAATGTTGGGGGTTATTATTTCTTCTCCTGACACCAATGCTGGGGGTTATTATTGCTTCCCCTGACACCAATGTTGGGGGTTATTATTTCTTCCCCTGACACCAATGCTGGGGGTTATTATTTCTTCCTCTGACACCAATGTTGGGGGTTATTATTTCTTCCCCTGACACCAATGTTGGGGGTTATTATTGCTTCCCCTGACACCAATGCTGGGGGTTATTATTGCTTCCCCTGACACCAATGCTGGGGGTTATTATTTCCTCCCCTGACACCAATGTTGGGGGTTATTATTGCTTCCTCTGACACCAATGTTGGGGGTTATTATTGCTTCCTCTGACACCAATGCTGGGGGTTATTATTTCTTCTCCTGACACCAATGTTGGGGGTTATTATTTCTTCTCCTGACACCAATGTTGGGGGTTATTATTTCTTCCCCTGACACCAATGTTGGGGGTTATTATTGCTTCCCCTGACACCAATGCTGGGGGTTATTATTTCTTCCCTGACACCAATGTTGGGGGTTATTATTTCTTCTCCTGACACCAATGCTGGGGGTTATTATTGCTTCCCTGACACCAATGTTGGGGGTTATTATTTCTTCTCCTGACACCAATGCTGGGGGTTATTATTTCTACCCCTGACACCAATGTTGGGGGTTATTATTGCTTCCCCTGACACCAATGCTGGGGGTTATTATTTCTTCCTCTGACACCAATGTTGGGGGTTATTATTTCTTCCCCTGACACCAATGCTGGGGGTTATTATTTCTTCCTCTGACACCAATGTTGGGGGTTATTATTTCTTCCCCTGACACCAATGTTGGGGGTTATTATTTCTACCCCTGACACCAATGCTGGGGGTTATTATTGCTTCCCCTGACACCAATGTTGGGGGTTATTATTGCTTCCCCTGACACCAATGCTGGGGGTTATTATTGCTTCCCCTGACACCAATGCTGGGGGTTATTATTGCTTCCCCTGACACCAATGCTGGGGGTTATTATTTCTTCCTCTGACACCAATGTTGGGGGTTATTATTGCTTCCTCTGACACCAATGCTGGGGGTTATTATTTCTTCTCCTGACACCAATGTTGGGGGTTATTATTTCTTCCCCTGACACCAATGCTGGGGGTTATTATTGCTTCCTCTGACACCAATGTTGGAGGTTATTATTTCTTCTCCTGACACCAATGTTGGGGGTTATTATTTCTTCTCCTGACACCAATGCTGGGGGTTATTATTGCTTCCCCTGACACCAATGTTGGGGGTTATTATTTCTTCCCTGACACCAATGTTGGGGGTTAATTTCTTCCCTGACACCAATGTTGGGGGTTATTATTTCTTCCCCTGACACCAATGTTGGGGGTTATTATTTCTTCTCCTGACACCAATGCTGGGGGTTATTATTTCTTCCCCTGACACCAATGTTGGGGGTTATTATTTCTTCTCCTGACACCAATGCTGGGGGTTATTATTGCTTCCCCTGACACCAATGTTGGGGGTTATTATTTCTTCCCTGACACCAATGTTGGGGGTTAATTTCTTCCCCTGACACCAATGTTGGGGGTTATTATTTCTTCTCCTGACACCAATGCTGGGGGTTATTATTTCTTCCCCTGACACCAATGTTGGGGGTTAATATTTCTTCCCTGACACCAATGTTGGGGGTTATTATTTCTTCCCCTGACACCAATGCTGGGGGTTATTATTTCTACCCCTGACACCAATGTTGGGGGTTATTATTGCTTCTCCTGACACCAATGCTGGGGGTTATTATTTCTTCTCCTGACACCAATGTTGGGGGTTATTATTTCCTCCCCTGACACCAATGTTGGGGGTTATTATTTCTTCCCCTGACACCAATGTTGGAGGTTATTATTTCTTCTCCTGACACCAATGTTGGGGGTTATTATTTCCTCCCCTGACACCAATGTTGGGGGTTATTATTGCATCCCCTGACACCAATGTTGGGGGTTATTATTTCTTCTCCTGACACCAATGTTGGGGGTTATTATTTCTTCCCCTGACACCAATGTTGGGGGTTATTATTGCTTCCCCTGACACCAATGCTGGGGGTTATTATTTCTTCCTCTGACACCACCTCTGACACCAATGCTGGGGGTTATTATTTCCTCCCCTGACACCAATGTTGGGGGTTATTATTTCTTCCCCTGACACCAATGTTGGGGGTTATTATTTCTTCCTCTGACACCAATGCTGGGGGTTATTATTCCTTCCCCTGACACCAATGTTGGGGGTTATTATTGCTTCCCCTGACACCAATGTTGGGGGTTATTATTGCTTCCTCTGACACCAATGCTGGGGGTTATTATTGCTTCCCCTGACACCAATGTTGGGGGTTATTATTTCTTCCCCTGACACCAATGTTGGGGGTTATTATTGCTTCCCCTGACACCAATGTTGGGGGTTATTATTTCCTCCCCTGACACCAATGTTGGGGGTTATTATTGCTTCCCCTGACACCAATGTTGGGGGTTATTATTGCTTCCCCTGACACCAATGTTGGGGGTTATTATTTCTTCCCCTGACACCAATGCTGGGGGTTATTATTTCTTCCCTGACACCAATGCTGGGGGTTATTATTGCTTCCCCTGACACCAATGTTGGGGGTTATTATTTCCTCCCCTGACACCAATGTTGGGGGTTATTATTGCTTCCCCTGACACCAATGTTGGGGGTTATTATTGCTTCCCCTGACACCAATGTTGGGGGTTATTATTTCTTCCCCTGACACCAATGTTGGGGGTTATTATTTCTTCCCCTGACACCAATGCTGGGGGTTATTATTTCTTCCCTGACACCAATGCTGGGGGTTATTATTGCTTCCCCTGACACCAATGCTGGGGGTTATTATTGCTTCCCCTGACACCAATGTTGGGGGTTATTATTTCCTCCCCTGACACCAATGTTGGGGGTTATTATTGCTTCCCCTGACACCAATGCTGGGGGTTATTATTGCTTCCCCTGACACCAATGTTGGGGGTTATTATTTCCTCCCCTGACACCAATGTTGGGGGTTATTATTTCTTCCCCTGACACCAATGTTGGGGGTTATTATTTCTTCTCCTGACACCAATGTTGGGGGTTATTATTTCTTCTCCTGACACCAATGTTGGGGGTTATTATTTCTTCCCCTGACACCAATGCTGGGGGTTATTATTTCCTCCCCTGACACCAATGCTGGGGGTTATTATTTCTTCCCCTGACACCAATGCTGGGGGTTATTATTTCCTCCCCTGACACCAATGCTGGGGGTTATTATTTCTTCCCCTGACACCAATGCTGGGGGTTATTATTTCTTCCCCTGACACCAATGTTGGGGGTTATTATTGCTTCCCCTGACACCAATGCTGGGGGTTATTATTTCTTCCCCTGACACCAATGCTGGGGGTTATTATTTCTTCCCCTGACACCAATGTTGGGGGTTATTATTGCTTCCCCTGACACCAATGCTGGGGGTTATTATTTCCTCCTCTGACACCAATGTTGGGGGTTATTATTTCTTCTCCTGACACCAATGCTGGAGGTTATTATTTCTTCTCCTGACACCAATGTTGGGGGTTATTATTGCTTCCCCTGACACCAATGCTGGGGGTTATTATTTCCTCCTCTGACACCAATGCTGGGGGTTATTATTTCTTCCCCTGACACCAATGTTGGGGGTTATTATTGCTTCCCCTGACACCAATGCTGGGGGTTATTATTTCCTCCTCTGACACCAATGCTGGGGGTTATTATTTCTTCCCCTGACACCAATGCTGGGGGTTATTATTGCTTCCCTGACACCAATGCTGGGGGTTATTATTTCTTCCCCTGACACCAATGTTGGGGGTTATTATTGCTTCCCCTGACACCAATGTTGGGGGTTATTATTTCTTCTCCTGACACCAATGTTGGGGGTTATTATTTCTTCTCCTGACACCAAAGCTGGGGGTTATTATTGCTTCCCCTGACACCAATGTTGGGGGTTATTATTTCCTCCCCTGACACCAATGTTGGGGGTTATTATTTCTTCCCCTGACACCAATGTTGGGGGTTATTATTTCCTCCCCTGACACCAATGCTGGGGGTTATTATTTCCTCCTCTGACACCAATGTTGGGGGTTATTATTTCTTCTCCTGACACCAATGCTGGAGGTTATTATTTCTTCTCCTGACACCAATGTTGGGGGTTATTATTGCTTCCCCTGACACCAATGCTGGGGGTTATTATTTCCTCCTCTGACACCAATGCTGGGGGTTATTATTTCTTCCCCTGACACCAATGCTGGGGGTTATTATTGCTTCCCTGACACCAATGCTGGGGGTTATTATTTCTTCCCCTGACACCAATGTTGGGGGTTATTATTGCTTCCCCTGACACCAATGTTGGGGGTTATTATTGCTTCCCCTGACACCAATGTTGGGGGTTATTATTTCTTCTCCTGACACCAATGTTGGGGGTTATTATTTCTTCTCCTGACACCAAAGCTGGGGGTTATTATTGCTTCCCCTGACACCAATGTTGGGGGTTATTATTGCTTCCCCTGACACCAATGTTGGGGGTTATTATTTCTTCTCCTGACACCAAAGCTGGGGGTTATTATTGCTTCCCCTGACACCAATGTTGGGGGTTATTATTTCCTCCCCTGACACCAATGTTGGGGGTTATTATTTCTTCCCCTGACACCAATGTTGGGGGTTATTATTGCTTCCCCTGACACCAATGCTGGGGGTTATTATTGAATGTCCTGGCATTGGTGTCAGTGTAATAATAATATGTAGTATAGATGACTGGTCAGGGTTCTGCCATGTGAACCCCTTCATTGGTGACCCCCCACCTTCCCACATTGAGGGTCCTTGGTGGTATATAACCCCTCCCCCTCCCCCCCATTGGTGATCAGCGGTAGTTTGGTGCAGTAAGAATGGGTTAATACAGAGAATTAGTTACCCCCGTGGGGGGAGGGATGGGGGGTAATATTCCCGGCCACCAATGCAGCCAAGTCATGTGACAGCGATAATTAACCCCTCAAATTCCTGGCTTATGGCAATGCTAAGTACCCCCCCCCCCCACACTCCCTCTAAGGGGTTAATTATCGGTACCCCCAGCATTGCGCTCCCTTCAATCCGCTCAGCGCTCTCCCCCTCCCCCCGGCCTGCGGGTGAATGTTAGTAAATCCCATCGGCTTGTATTCACTTGAAGAGCCAATGATCTGCCAGTATCAGTCTGATGACATTTCTCTCACACATGATTGGCTATTGGAAGTGAATCCTCTCACCTCATTCATCAACATTCACCCTGGAATGTGAACAGCTCAGCCCCTCCCCCATTCATAGCTCCTCTCCTCCCAACTCCCAGCATTTACTGTCTGTGTTCCCTCAACAACCAATCAGCATCCATCGCTCATTACCATGACAATGAAGAATGGGATGAAATAACGGCACACATTGGGGCTCTGTGCTGAGCGAAGCGTTTTTATTGCAGGATTTGGGGTACAAAGCAGAAATCTTCATAAAATTATTACAGTTTTTATTTACATCCCGGGACCCGCCCCTGACCGGAGTCTATGAGGGTGACAACCTGCCTGGTATGAGCAAGCTGGGGATGACCTGCGGGGTCACCGGAGACAGACTGCAGGGCCACCAGTGGACGGACTGCGGGTTCACCGGGGATGGCCTGCGGGGCCAGCCGGGGATGGACTGCGGGGTCACCAGGGATGGACTGCAGGATCACCGGGGATGGACTGCGGGGTCACCAGGAATGGACTGCGGCGTCACCGGGGACAGACTGCAGGGCCACCAGGGATAAACTGCGGGGTCATCGAGGATGGACTGCGGGGTCACCGGGGTCAGACTGCGGGGGTCACCAGGGACGGACTGCAGGACCACCGGGGAAAGACTGCGGGGCCACCGGGGACGGACTGCAGGACCACCGGGGACAGACTGCGGAGTCACCGGGGACAGACTGCAGGGCCACCAGGGATGGACTGCGGGGTCATCGAGGATGGACTGCGGGGTCACCGGGGTCAGACTGCGTGGGTCACCGGGGATGGACTGCTGGGTCACCAGGAATGGACTGCGGCTTCACCGGGGACAGACTGCAGGGCCACCAGGGATAAACTGCGGGGTCATCGAGGATGGACTGCGGGGTTTCCGGGGTCAGACTGCGGGGGTCACCAGGGACGGACTGCGGGGACCACCGGGGACAGACTGCGGGGCCACCGGGGATGGACTGCGGGGCCACCGGGGACGGACTGCAGGACCACCGGGGACAGACTGCGGAGTCACCTGGGCCAGACTGCAGGGCCACCAGGGATGGACTGCGGGGTCACCGGGGTCAGACTGTGGGGGTCACCGGGGATGGACTGCGGGGTCACCAGGAATGGACTGTGGCGTCACCGGGGACAGACTGCAGGGCCACCAGGGATAAACTGCGGGGTCATCGAGGATGGACTGCAGGGTCACCGGGGTCAGACTGCGGGGGTCACCAGGGACGGACTGCAGGACCACCGGGGACAGACTGCGGGGCCACCAAGGGATGGACTGCGGGGTCACTGGGGACGGACTGCAGAACCACTGGGGACAGACTGCGGAGTCACCAGGGACGGACTGCCAGGCCACCAAGGGATGGACTGCGGGGTCACCAGGGATGGACTGCAGGACCACCGGGGGACCCAGTGTTGGGTCATCTGGGATAGAGTGTTGGGTCACCAGGAATTAAGTATGGAGTCACCACCAGGGATGGACTTCAGGGTCACCTGCGACAGAGTGTAGGGTCACCACCAGGGATGGAGTGCGGGGTCACCAGGGATGGAGTGCAGAGTCACCGGTGACAGAGTGTGGAGTCACCACCAGGGATGGAGTGCGGGGTCACCAGGGATGGAGTGCAGAGTCACCGGTGACAGAGTGTGGAGTCACCACCAGGAACGGAGTGCGGGGTCACCACCAGGGATGGAGTGCAGTGTCATCGGGAACAGAGTGTGGGGTCACCACCAGGGATGGAGTGTGGGGTCACCTGGGACAGAGTGTGGGGTCACCACCAGGGAGGGAGTGCGGGGTCACCAGGGATGGAGTGCAGTGTCATCGGGAACAGAGTGTTGGGTCACCACCAGGGATGGAGTGCGGGGTCACCAGGGATGGAGTGCGGGGTCACCGCGGGACAAAGTGTGGGGTCACCACCAGGGACAGAGTGCAGGGTCACCAGAGATGGAGTGCTGGGTCACCGGGGACTCAGTGTGGGGTCATCTGGAATAGAGTGTTGGGTCACCACCAGGGATGGAGTGTGGGGTCACCAGGGATGGAGTGTGGGGTCACCAGGGATGGAGTGCATAGTCACCGGGGACAGAGTGTGGGGTCACCACCAGGGATGGAGTGCGGGGTCACCAGGGATGGAGTGTGGAATCACCACCAGGGATGGAGTGCGGGGTCACCAGGAAGGTAGTGCGGGGTCACTGAAGAAAAAGGGGTGAGAGGGGGAGAGGAAATGATATGACTCCTCTCTGCCTGTTTTATCCATGTTTTTCCCGACCAGGAAAGATGGCAGCTCTGACCCCCCATCCCCCCCCCATTATTTTGATTGCTATTGATAAGGAGGGGGGGTAAGCCCAGAGAAGCCCCCCATTAGCATTGCCAGTACCGCCCCCTCCGACTGCCTCCAGTCCATCCTCCCATGTGGGGTGACACCCCTGGCTGATTGCACCCGATTGTAGCTGGGATCCCTACATATCCATCCGGGCCCCCAGAGTCTGTATACATCATCTGTAGGGATGATCGAACGGTTCGGGTCGACCATCATTGACTGTTCGAAATTCGGCTGAATTCTGAACTTTTTGCTAAAAAAGTTCGGAATTCGGCAACCAGAACCGACCAAAATGCAATGGGACAGGAACTGGGCTTTAAAAGCCTGTGATTGGACCAGAAACATCAGTAAAAGCCAATTGAGGGGGCAGGAGAATGCTAGGAATGTGATTGGAGTGACTAGGGGGTCCAGAGGCCAATCATTAGTGAATACGCCCCCCAGTATATAAGATCGCCCCGCCAAATCTCTAGCATTTTAATACAGGGACATGGAAGAGAGTGGAAGCAGTTCTGTTACTTCTGCTACAAAAGTGTCATTTAGCAATTATTAGTGTGAGGAAAGGGATATCTAGTGTAGTTAGGGTGCTATTTTCCACTATAGTTAGATTCAATAATCTAGTTTCTGTAGGGAAAGTGTTAAGTGTCAGGGTGACCGTAGTGTAGTGTAGGGTTAACTGACTCTGACTGCTATGGCAGGGTGACAAAACCCTTCCATGTCAGGGTGACCGCTATAGAGAAATGATCATTTGTCTTAGAATTGCAGTAGAGCAGGGATGGGGCTCCGCTACTTTCACACCTGGGCGTTTTTGTTGCAGGTGTTTTTTTGGGCATTTTTTAGGCGTCTTTGGAGGCAGTTATAACATCTGAACTTCTGTATAGGGGTATATATACACACACATATATGTATATATACACATACACACATATAGGTGTGATAGGAGAGGAGCCATATGGGTGTTAATAATTTCATTAGCGCAGGCATAGAGTTCTGCTACTTTCACACCTATATATATGTGTGTGTATATATACATACATGTGTGTGTGTATATATACCCCTACACAAAAAAACGCCTGCTACAAAAACTGCCAGGTGTGAAAATAGCGAATCCCTATCCCTGCTCTACTGCAATTCTAATAGAAACAATCTTTTTTTTTCTGGTTCTGGAAATGCTACAGAGCTGAAACTTCACAGGGACACTTTTTAGACCCCCCAGACACTAAATCCAAAGAAATCTCATTTTTTTTTTTCAATAATTGGCTCTCTATCAAAAATTACAATTTTTAAGAACTTTTTTTGTGTGATTAATAGTCCCTGGGGCATGACCCAGAACCCTAGGCACTTTTTAGGGGCATTTATTGGGTTTTAGGGCTTCAAAATGGTGTTTTTTGATTACCGAAGTTCGGGTTCCATTGATTTCAATGGGGTTTTGGAATCCGGACCCAAAATTTCGAGAAGTTCGGGTGTTCTGGTTGAACCAAACTTTTCGATCATCTGATCGGCTGTGATCCTCCCCCCACCACCAGCCAGAAGAAGGCTCATTTATTGGTCAGTGAAGTCCCAACATACAGAGCAGGCAAACCCATGCATTGTGACATCATCAATGTATTGCAACCAATGGCAGCACATCTCAGGTGAAGGAAAGTCATGGGGGGGGGATTTACTAAAGGCAAAGAAACGATTCACAAGGGAACTCCCCCCACAGCTTAGTGAATGCGGTCCTTCCATCGTCCAATCATGTGCAACCAAATATTGTTTTTTGTTATTTCCCTTGCATGTGATTGGATATTCTTTGCACAGATAACTGTCTGTTTGCCTTTAGTGACTCCTCCTCTCTGGGCTCCGCCTCTCATTATCCTTGACTGCAGATCCCGGACCAGCTCCCCGTTGAGGGGCATTTACACCCCAATCTGGGCAAATATATAAAGTCATCTGCAGGGTGAGCGTTCCATGACAAGGCTGACTGCAGATGTCTCCGCCCACAATGTCTCCACCCACAATGACTCCGCCCACAATGACTCCACCCACAATGTCTCCACTCACAATGTCTCTGTCCACAATGTCTCTGTCCACAATGTCTCCACCCTCAATGATTCCGTCCACAATGACTCCGCCCACAATGTCTCCACTCACAATGTCTCTGTCCACAATGTCTCCACCCATAATGTCTCCACCCTCAATGATTCCGTCCACAATGACTCCGCCCACAATGACTCCACCCGCAATGTCTCCACTCACAATGTCTCTGTCCACAATGTCTCCACCCTCAATGATTACGCCCACAATGACTCCGCCCACAATGTCTCCACTCACAATGTCTCTGTCCACAATGTCTCCACCCTATATGATTCCGCCCACAATGACTCCGCCCACAATGACTCCACCCACAATGTCTCAGCCGACAATGTCTCCATTCACAACGTCTCTGCCCCCCATGTCTCCACCCACAATGACCCCACCCACAATGTCTCCACCCACAATGACCCCACCCACAATGTCTCCACCCACAATGACCCCACCCACAATGTCTCTGCCCATAATGGGAAACCCTCCCACCATCTCTCTTTGCTTTCTAATTATACAGTGTGTGTAAAACTAGAAGGATTTTGCAAGCTCCGCCCATAATGTGCATCATATGACGGAGAATTGAAGAGCCGCATATAATAGAAAAACCTCCAAATTGTAATAATGTGAAACTCCACCCATCAATGACATCAATACATCACCAAGGATGTCACAGACGCGTTTCGCATCTTTTACTAAGTCTGTTTGGATGAAACGCATTAGGCTGGATCCTGGGTGACATCATTGATGTAGTTGATGGGTGGAGCTTCTGATACTTTGACTGCGATATGTATTAGAGATTCCTGCATGGCCCCGCCCTCTGTGTTTAGCGATGACAGACACTATTTTATATCCATGGGATTATTTTGGTATTCTGAGTTTTATTAACCCCTTCTAACACCAAGAGCCAATCACAGCGGTCACATGATACAGGAGCCATGCCACCTCCTGGGCATTGAACCCCACTTATACTGCCACTGGGTGTGGCTTCTCTATCAGGTGACTGTTGTGATTGGCTCTCACAGAGGTCACATACTCAGGCCTAGGTCCCACTGGCACCCAATCAGAAGCCGTGTCAGTGACAGCTCGGTCAGTGTGCTGGGAGCAAACAATGGGGGCGTTCTTAGTACATAAGCCTGTTGCCGTAGAAGCATGGCGGCTGGGCGTTACGCGGCGTATTTTTGTCACATGGTCAGAAAGGAGTTTGTGGGATTTTCTTCTATTCTCTATCATAGGATGTAGATGGTGGGATAACGGTGGAGAGCAATGGGGGGAGGAGCCTTGGAAGATTGCATACATCGGGAGGATCCGTACTGGGAGTGGGAGGTCCGTAGGAGGTATATATGACTGCAGGGGTCTCCAAACTGCGGGCCGGGGGCCAGATGTCACCCTTTGCTTGCTTTCCTCTGACCCTTGGGGCACTATTCCTCCCACTGACACCAATGATGGGGCACTATTCCTCCCACTGACACCAATGATGGGACACTATTCCTCCCACTGACACCAATGATGGGGCACTATTCCTCCCACTGACACCAATGATGGGACACTATTCCTCCCACTGACACCAATGATGGGACACTATTCCTCCCACTGACACCAATGATGGGGCACTATTCCTCCCACTGACACCAATGATGGGGCACTATTCCTCCCACTGACACCAATGATGGGACACTATTTCTCCACTGACACCAATGATGGGACACTATTCCTCCCACTGACACCAATGATGGGACACTATTCCTCCACTGACACCAATGATGGGACACTATTCCTCCCACTGACACCAATGATGGGACACTATTCCTCCCACTGACACCAATGATGGTACGCTATTCCTCCCACTGACACCAATGATGGGGCGCTATTCCTCCCACTGACACCAATGATGGGGCGCTATTCCTCCCACTGACACCAATGATGGGGCGCTATTCCTCCCACTGACACCAATGATGGGGCGCTATTCCTCCCACTGACACCAATGATGGGACACTATTCCTCCCACTGACACCAATGATGGGGCACTATTCCTCCACTGACACCACTGATGGGGCACTATTCCTCCCACTGACACCAATGATGGGGCACTATTCCTCCCACTGACACCAATGATGGGATACTATTCCTCCCACTGACACCAATGATGGGACACTATTCCTCCCACTGACACCAATGATGGGACACTATTCCTCCCACTGACACCAATGATGGGACACTATTCCTCCCACTGACACCAATGATGGGACACTATTCCTCCCACTGACACCACTGATGGGGCACTATTCCTCCCACTGACACCAATGATGGGGCGCTATTCCTCCCACTGACACCAATGATGGGACACTATTCCTCCCACTGACACCAATGATGGGGCACTATTCCTCCCACTGACACCAATGATGGGGCACTATTCCTCCCACTGACACCAATGATGGGGTACTATTCCTCCCACTGACACCAACAATGGGGCACTATTCCTCCCACTGACACCAATGATGGGGTACTATTCCTCCCACTGACACCAACAATGGGGCCAATGACACCAATGATGGGGACAATTCCTCCTAATGGCACCAACAATGGGGCCCAATGACATCAATGATGAAGCATAATTCCTCCCAATGGGGCCTAAAACGGGGCTCAATGACACCAATGAGAGGGCATAATTCCTCCCAATGGTGTCTACAATGGGGCCCAATGACACCAAAAATGGGGCATAATTCCTCCTAATAGCACCAAACAACAGAGCCCAATGACACCAAAGATGGGACATTGTTTATTACCATTGCATTTGGACCTTTTCTACTCCCAATGGCCACAGTCCAGCCCCCCTTATGCCTGAAGGACAGTAAACCGGCCCCTTGGTCAGACAGTTTGGAGACCCCTGTATGAGTACACCAGACGTTCTGTAAGCAGAGGTTATTGGTGAGTGTTTTCCATTGGGGGCGGAGTCATAATTATTGGTGGAGTGAAGAAAGGGAATATCTGGAAGCCTCTCAGGTGGTTATAAATGGTGTCACTTGAGATGTTTTAGGAAGACGGTGTCACCTTCCTAGACTCTGCAGACCCTGCATACATTGGATCACTCCTGAGGGATATTATTTCTTTCTTTGAGATCTCCGGGGGTTCGTTTTCATCGATGTCGTATTTCTGTAGTCGTAGAGTTAGCGGGGTTGTCGGCTTCTATATAATAATTACTTCCAATGTTTATGACTGTACTTCACGTTTTTAGCCCAATTGTCTTCAGATTGGACAATGACTCCTCCTGTCTGCGTCCGGCCTGTCGGTAATCGGTGGAATTGTGAACACACATGGACAGTTCTGTGTAAATAAGGGCAGCTTGTATTATATAAGAAGCTCTCCAGCTCCGGAGCCGGTCAGGTAAAAGTCGGGATTATTAGGAACGGTTTTGGGGTCCATTTGGCGTCGGCCAGCGAGAGAAGTCCATTCAGACCAGTAACCAAATATCTGACATTAAATAATTTTTGGCCATTCACAGGCAATGGTTGAGCGGTGATGGCCAGCGGGAGCTGTTGGGTCGGCCATCTCTGTGTGATGCAGTTAAAGTGTCCGCCATCTTGAAATGGTTTGCGGTGGTGAGGAAATGGGGGGGCACTGAGAAGTTGACCAAACCGTAGGAAGGCTGTAGAGAACAATGGAGGGTTTCCCGGGAGGGAAGAACGTTCCCAGTTGTGGGGAGTCCGTACAACATCTGAGCAGGGGGGGAGAAGGCCTGGACGCACGGCCCCTTGGCGTTTTCCAGTTTGTTGGATTTGGAGATGCCGAACGCCGACAAGATTGGGACGTCCAGCACGAGCGGGGAAAAGAGAGGCCCTGCTGGATAGGCCGGTTTATCCTGGCTGGGGAAGAGGAGGGACCGTGGCCTCAGGACGCTGGTGGGACAGACCCGATAGCACAGCGGGAGGTTTATATTGTGCAAATAGTTCTCCGAATATGGAAAGCCAAGATTACCGGTGGGAAGGTGGAAGGTGGGGGGTGAGGAGGGCGGAGAGAGGAGAGGGGACGGGGCTCCACCGCTGGAGGTGATCGGAGACGAGCCGCCTGCAAGGACAGAGAGGAGAGAATTATCACCATTCCAGAGACTAAATATACAATATATACTTCACTACCGCGCCTAGACCAATCCCAGAACACCGCCACATTCATGGCTGGAAGCTTTATTTCCCAGAAATCAAAGATAATCAAGAAACATCATTCATATTTGCACCATGTTTTCAGGTTTGTTTTTTTACATTAGTTACAATGTGATGGATTCTACGGAGGTGATCGGTGCGCCGCATGATCCATCCCCCAGAGAAGGGTCGCCGTATCCCAACAGGAAACCGCCATTTACAGCTTGGAGGTCCAAAAAATTGTTAGACATGATGAGCGTTATATAGCCTTATTCCTGTTTGGAAAAACTCCATATAGACATGGTGTGACCAGTTTGGAGACCAGCTCCATATAGACATGGTGTGACCAGTTTGGAGACCAGCTCCATATAGACATGGTGTGACCAGTTTGGAGACCAGCTCCATATAGACATGGTGTGACCAGTTTAGACCAGCTCCATATAGACATGGTGTGACCAGTTTGGACCAGCTCCATATAGACATGGTGTGACCAGTTTGGAGACCAGCTCCATATAGACATGGTGTGACCAGTTTGGACCAGCTCCATATAGACATGGTGTGACCAGTTTGGAGACCAGCTCCATATAGACATGGTGTGACCAGTTTGGACCAGCTCCATATAGACATGGTGTGACCAGTTTGGACCAGCTCCATATAGACATGGTGTGACCAGTTTGGACCAGCTCCATATAGACATGGTGTGACCAGTTTGGACCAGCTCCATAAAGGCATGGTGTGACCAGTTTGGTGTGGAGGAACTGGAGTGACCTTAATCCTACTGAACACCTTTGGAATGAACTGGCCTTTTTTTGGTGCCCAACGTGGGGTCCAACATTTGATTCAGGTCTTTAATCAAACATCAGTACCGTACCTGACCTCACAAAGGGCTACAAATTCCCACAGACACCCTTCAACATCTTGTGGAAAATCTTTCCAGAAGAGTAGAGGATGTTCTAGCTGCAATTGGGGCAACTCCATATTAATGGCCATGGGAGGAGGGGAACATCTGTAGCAATGGCCATGGGGGGTGGGGGGATTCTATAATAATGGCTGTGGAGGAAGAGGGAAACTCTATATCCAAGGCCATGGGTTTGGAACGCCGAACAACCACCTATGGGTGTGATGGTCAGATGTTTATAAACAGGTGGACATACATATATGTCTATATGGAGCTGGTCTCCAAACTGGTCTCACCATGTCTATATGGAGCTGGTCCAAACTGGTCACACCATGTCTATATGGAGCTGGTCTCCAAGCTGGTCACACCATGTCTATATGGAGCTGGTCTCCAAACTGGTCACACCATGTCTATATGGAGCTGGTCCAAACTGGTCACACCATGTCTATATGGAGCTGGTCCAAACTGGTCACACCGTGTCTATATGGAGCTGGTCCAAACTGGTCACACCATGTCTATATGGAGCTGGTCCAAACTGGTCACACCATGTCTATATGGAGCTGGTCCAAACTGGTCACCCCATGTCTATATGGAGCTGGTCTCCAAACTGGTCACACCATGTCTATATGGAGCTGGTCTCCAAACTGGTCACACCATGTCTATATGGAGCTGGTCTCCAAACTGGTCACAGTCATGGAGGAACAGAAAAGGGTCTTCTTCACCAAATTGTTACTACAAGGATGGAAGAGCACAATTATCCACAACATCTTTGTATGATGGAGGATTAGGAGGACCCTTCTCTGGGGACACCGGAATCTTTGCAGATCTGAGTGATCGATTATCAACCGAATAACTTCATCTTGAAACTTATTTTTATTTACAGCCAAGCTGGCAATTCAAGCGACTTTTATATAATGTAATAAAACCGAAATCTTCTCCCATGCTCCCCTAAAAGACTTAGTATTAAAAATACCATATATATAAAATTAAATAGTGTTTATTGAGTTTTACAAGGAAAAAAGGCTTCTACAGTGTTATTGATATTATTTATTTTATTAATATTAATAATAATAATAATATTTATGTTTTTGTATCCCAAAGCAAAATTGATCAGACAAAATGTTTTCCTGGTATATTTTGTATGCTGTTTATTGAGTTTTCCAATAAAAAAAATGAAGAAAAATAAAAAGTTTCAATAGTACTATTATTATTAACAATAATAATAATATTAATAATTATCTATTGTTTTTGTATCCCAAAGTACAATTATTCAGATGAGATGTCCTTCCCAGATATATCATTTTTATCAGCTTTTTTTTTTTTTTTGTTTTTTTTAATACTGTTTGTTGAGTTTTGCAAGGAAATAATGATTTAACAGTGTTATTATTATTATTACTAATAATACTACTAATAATAATATTTATGTCTTGTTTTGTATCCCAAATCACAATCGACCAGATGAGATGCCCTTCCAAGATTTATCATTTTTATCATGTTATTTTTTTTTTAATACTGTTTATTGAGTCTTACTAGGAAATAAGGCTTCAACAGTGTTGTTAATATTAATAATAATAATAATATTTATGTCTCATTTTTGTATCCCAAAGCACAATTGATCAGGTGAAATGTCATTCTGGGATATATTATTATTATCAACAGTGTTATTATTATTTATTTTTTTTAAATACAGTTTTTTGAGTTTTACAAGGAAAAAAGGCTTCAGCAGTGTTATTGAAATTATTATTTTTTATGCCTTGTTTTTTGCATCCTAAAGCACAATTGATCAGATGAAATGTCCTTCCAAGATTTATCATTATTATCAGCTGTGTCATTTGTTTATTTTTTAATACTGTTTATTGAGTTTTACAAAGAAATAAAGAAATAATGCTTCAACAGTGTTGTTATTATTATTATTACTAATAATACTTATAATCATAATATTTATGTCTTGTTTTTGTATCCCAATGGACTGAATGAGATGCCCTTCCAAGATATATCATTTTTATGAGCTATTTTATAACTGTTATTATTATTATTATTTATGTCTTGTTTTTTGCATCCCAAAGCACAACTGATCAGATGAAATGTCCTTCCGGGATATATAATTATTATCAGCTGTGATATTTATTTATTTATTTTGTAATAGCCCCGGTTCACACTAGGGCGACCTGTGAGGCGACCTGGTCGCCTCACAGGTCGCCGCAGGTCGCCTCCCATAGGGAAGCTGCGGACCCGTTCTAATTGGAGCGACACAAGTCGCTCCGACCTAGAAAAAGGGTCCGGAGCTTCTTTGGGGCGACCAGGAGGCGACCGCCATAGACTTCAATGTTATGAAGTCTGTGGCTGCCGCTCCGAGGTCGCGGCGCGCTGCTCGCACCGCGATCTCGGAGGTCGCCCCTGAAAGTAGCGTCGCGCCAGTGTGAACCGGCGCTCACTGTTTATTGAGTTTTACAAAGAAATAAAGAAATAATGCTTCAACAGTGTTATTGTTGTTGTAATAATAATAATAATAATAATATTTATGTCTTGTTTTTGCATCCCAAAGCACAACTGATCAGATGAAATGTCCTTCCAAGATATATCATTATTATCAGCTGTGTTATGTATTTATTTATTTTTTAATACTGTTTATTGAGTTTTCCAATGAAAAAAGGCTTTAGCAGTACTACTACTATTATTATTATTATTATTATATCTCATTTTTGTATACCAAAGCACAATTGATCAGGTGAAATGTCCTTCCAAGATATATCATTATTATCAACAGAGTTATTTTTTTTTTTAAATACTGTTTATTGAGTTTTTTAAGGAAAAAAGGCTTCAACAGTGTTATTGATATTATTATTATTTATGTCTTGCTTTTTGCATCCCAAAGCATAACTGATCAGATAAAATGTCCTTCCAAGATTTATCATTATTATCAGCTGTGATATTTATTTATTTTTATTTTGTAATACTGTTTATTGATTTTCACAAAGAAATAATGCTTCAACAGTGTTATTGTTGTAATAATAATAATAATATTTATGTCTTGTTTTTGTATCCCAAATCAAAATTGACCCGATGAGATGCCCTCCCAAGATTTATCATTTTTGTAAAGTGTTATTTTATTTCTTTTTTAAAAATACTGTCTTTTTATGCCTTTTTTTTGCATCCCAAAGCAAAACTGATCAGATGAAATGTCCTTCTAAGATATATCATTATTATCAGCTGCGTCATGTATTTATTTATTTATTACTATTGTTTATTGAGTTTTACAAAGGAAATACGGCTTCTACAGTATTATTTTATTATTACTAATAATACTACTAAAACAATTGTTTATGTCTTGTTTTTGTATCCCAAATCACAATTGACCCAGATGAGATGCCCTTCCAAGATATATCATTATTATCAACAGTGTTATTTATTTATTTATTTTTTAAATACTGTTTATTGAGTTTTTTTAAGGAAAAAAGGCTTCAACAGTGTTACTGATATTACTATTATTATTTATGTCTTGCTTTTTGCATCCCAAAGCATAACTGATCAGATGAAATGTCCTTCTAAGATTTATCATTATTATCAGCTGTGATATTTATTTATTTATTTTTTAATAGTGTTTATTGAGTTTTACAAAGAAATAAGGGTTCAATAGTGTTATTGTTGTAATAGTAATAATATTAATAATTATGTCTTGTTTTTGTATCCAAAATCAAAATTGACCAGATAAGATGTCCTTCCAAGATTTATCATTTTTGTCAACAGTGTTATTTTTTTTATTTCTTTTTAAAAAATACCGTTTTTTATGCCTTGTTTTTTGCATCCTAAAGCGCAACTGATCAGATGAAATGTCCTTCCAAGATATATCATTATTATCAGCTGTGTCATTTATTTATTTTTAAATACTGTTTATTGAGTTTTACAAAGGAAATAATGCTTCAAAAGTGTTCATATTATTATTATTATTATTACTAATAATAATAATATTTATGTCTTGTTTTTGTATCCCAAATTACAATTAACCAGATGAGATGGCCTTCCAATATATCAATTTTATCAGCTATTTATATAATTATTATTATTATTTAGATCTTGTTTTTTGTGTCCCAAAGCACAACTGATCAGATGAAATGTCCTTCCAAGATTTATCATTATTATCAGCTGTGTTATGTATTTTTTTTTATACTGTTTATTGAGTTTTCCAATAAAAAAAAAGGCCTCAACAGTACTATTATTATTATTATTATTATTCATATTAATAATAATTATTATGTCTCATTTTTGTATCCCAAAACACAATTGATCAGGTGAAATGTCCTTCCGGGATTTATCATTATTATCAACAGTGTTATTTGTTTATTTATTTATTTTTAAGGAAAAAAGGCTTCAACAGTGTTATTGATATTATTATTATTATTATTATTATTTATGTCTTGCTTTTTGCATCCCAAAGCATAACTGATCAGATGAAATGTCCTTCCAAGATATATCATTATTATCAGCTGTGTTATGTATTTATTTATTTAATTTTTAATACTGTTTATTGAGTTTTACAAAGAAATAATGCTTCAACAGTGTTATTGTTGTTGTAATAATAATAATAATAATATTTATGTCTTGTTTTTGTATCCCAAATCAAAATTGACCAGATAAGATGCCCTTCCAAGATTTATCATTTTTGTAAACAGTGTTATTTTATTTCTTTTTAAAAAATACAGTTTTTTATGCCTTGTTTTTTTGCATCATAAAGCACAACTGATCAGATGAAATGTCCTTCCAAGATTTATCATTATTATCAGCTGTGTTATTTATTTATTTACAAGGAAATAATACTTCAGCGGTGTTATTGTTGTTATTATATTAATAATAATAAAAATATTCATGTCTAATTTTTGTATCCCAATGCAAAATAAGTGATCAGATGAAATGTATTTGTGGGATATATTTCACTATTTATTTATATTTTATTTTGTTCCGGGATTTATTTGGTGCTGACAGTTTGTGTATCGCTGTCCCGATCTGTGAATGTAATCCTGTCCGGCCGCCACTATAATTGGCACTAATCGTTCATTTTTTAGATTCTCCCCCTTTTCCCAGGTAGGGGGCAGCACTGATGCAAAGAAGTACACAGGGGGGAGATTTAGGCCCATTTCACATTTATGCGATTTGGGACTGCAAAGTCGCATGACAAGTCGTACTCCATGATTTCCAATCAGTGGCGTTCATATCTCTGTGACTTCAGAATCATCTCTGCACTACTTTGCTCTGACTTTGATGCGACTTGACACCTCCAGGTTACGCAGGCGTCGCTTCAAGTCGCAGCAAAGCTGCACAAATTTCAGGTCACACAAGTGTGAAAGGGGCGTTACTAAATCTGGTGAATGTAGTGCAGCTCTGCATGGCAGCCAATCAGCTTCTATCTTCAGCTTCTTCAATGAAGCCTTGACAAAACCCGGAAGCTGATTGGCTGCCATGCAGAGCTGAACCGGATTTTGCAGGTTTTAGTTTTGGTAAAATATTTCCCTCCCATCTGCTAAAAATAAAGAATTTATTAAAAAAAATATATATTAAAGTGACTATACAAATTTCTCTCTCACTGAGGAATAAATAGGTGAAAAAACAAAAAAAAAAATATCAATAAAATAGCGAAAATCAATCTGACAATAAAGCGCCACGCGGTGGCGGAGGAATATAGCGTCACGCGGCGGTGGCGGAGGAATAAAGCGTAAGGCGGTGGCGGCGGAATTTTTCTGTTTTTCTTCCAGCAAGGAAAGTTTGAACTTTAAAAAAAAAACGATTTTTTCTCCATCGGCATCAGAAATTCCCGCGATTTGCGTTTCCGGCGCTGTTTTGCATATTCCTCACGGTTGCCCCGCCGATGGGTTGAGAACTTAGCGATCGCCAAGCGATTTTCTGTGTCGCTGTTTTTGATTGCTGCGCGTTTTTACATTTTTATGGCGCTCTGTGTGTTCCGCGCCGTACATGCACAATATTGGGGTCATTGGAGGTCGTTTTTGGGCATTTCAGGGGTGGAAAATCCATTGTTGCCAGTGGAGACACGCCCATGTCCTGGATACACCAATCAGAAATGATGATTATTTCTATTTTTTACTTCTATCCTTCTATCCCTCCCTGTGATTGGCTGACCCCCCTATGATGATGTCATCACCCCACTATGACCCGTTAGACTCCTCTTACCCGCCGTCTCGGACAAAGCCTTGAAGTCAATGGCCAGCGCCGGTCTCCAGGGGAAACTCTCCAGCAGGCCGTCCAGCACGCCTCTGTAAAACATGAACAGAGTTACCGACCGCCACCCCCAACAGTGCCGGGAACCACAAGAGCTGACACTCACCTGTTCCTGCCGGGGTCCCGGAACCCCTTGGCGAATGGATTGCGGTCTATCTTCAGCTTTGTTATCTGAGGAGGAAAACCAAACCAATAAGATAAAGGAGATTTAGTCTGAGCCCCAGGGGCGGTACAACGCAGAGATGACGCAGAGATGACACTGAGGTGACGAAGAAATGTTGCAGAGATGACGCAGAGGTGACACAGAGGTGTCGCAGAGATGACGCAGAGGTGACAAAGAAATGTTGCAGAGATGACGCAGAGGTGACACAGAGGTGTCGCAGAGATGACGCAGAGATGACACAGAGGTGACGAAGAAATGTTGCAGAGGTGACGCAGAGATGACACAGAGGTGACGCAGAGATGACACAGAGATGACACAGAGGTGTCGCAGAGATGACACAGAGATGACATAGAGGTGACGAAGAAATGTTGCAGAGGTGACACAGAGGTGACGCAGAGATGATACAGAGGTGACACAGAGGTGACGCAGAGATGACACAAAGGTGACGCAGAGGTGACGCAGAGATGACACAGAGGTGAAGCAGAGATGACGCAGAGACGACGCAGAGGTGACACAGAGATGTTACAGAGGTGAAGCAGAGATGATGCAGAGATGTTACAGAGGTGACACAGAGGTGACACAGAGATGACGTAGAAATGAAGCAGAGATGACGCAAAGATGACACAGAGGTGAAGCAGAGATGACGCAGAGATGTTACAGAGGTGACACAGAGATGACACAGAGGTGACGTAGAAATGAAGCAGAGATGACACAGAGGTGACTTAGAAATGAAGCAGAGATGACACAGAGGTGACGTAGAAATGAAGCAGAGATGACGCAGAGATGACACAGAGGTGACGTAGAAATGAAGCAGAGATGACACAGAGATGACATAGAAATGAAGCAGAGATGACACAGAGATGATGTAGAAATGAAGCAGAGATGACACAGAGGTGACGTAGAAATGAAGCAGAGATGAAGCAGAGATGACACAGAGGTGACGCAGACATGACGCAGAGGCGGCGGGTGTCACTGCGGCACCAGGACTGTTCCAGCGCACTGGAGAACATTTTTTGCAGTTCAATGATCTTATATGTCAGACAGAAAACATAATTTTTTACCTGCCAAAGGATTTTTTGATTCTGCTCAGCCGGTCTTGTGATTCAGAATCCCCCCCCCCCCCATCCACACCCACAGCCTGCTGATTGGACAGCAGATGAGCAGCACACTGATGAAGCCTCACTCTCAGCCCTGCTGGGGATCACAGGAAGCTGATACAAGGACAGATCCGCTTGGGTCAGTGGTCTGGGAAGAGTAGCGTGGTACATTGTGGCGCTGTGCGGCTCACCTGCTGGTTCTGATAGGCCGTCACCGTGGTGAACTCCGTCTCCTTGAACGAGAAGGTCCTCACCCCATCAGCCGGCAGGGACTGGATCTGGGACAGGTCAAACCTGGAGTCCTGGAGGATGACGTGGACCCGTGGCTTGTATTTGTGCATGGACTGCAGAATGATCTACAAAGAGAAGGGCAGAGGTTCCATCACTCTCTGACAGAAGAAGAAAAAACAAAGGGAAGGGCAGAGGTTTCATCACTCTCTGACAGAAGAAGTAAAACAAAGGGAAGGGCAGAGGTTCCGTCACTCTCTGACAGGAGGAGTAAAACAAAGGGAAGGGCAGAAGTTCCGTCACTCTCTGACAGAAGAAGTAAAACAAAGGGAAGGGCAGAGGTTCCGTCACTCTCTGACAGAGGGAGTAAAACAAAGGGAAGGGCAGAGGTTCCGTCACTCTCTGACAGAGGGAGTAAAACAAAAGGAAGGGCTGAGGTTCCGTCACTCTGACAGAAGAAGTAAAACAAAGGGAAGGGCAGAGGTTCCGTCACTCTCTGACAGAAGAAGTAAAACAAAGGGAAGGGCAGAGGTTCCGTCACTCTCTGACAGAAGAAGTAAAACAAAGGGAAGGGCAGAAGTTCCATCACTCTCTGACAGAAGGAGTAAAACAAAGGGAAGGGCAGAGGTTCCGTCACTCTCTGACAGAGGGAGTAAAACAAAGGGAAGGGCAGAGGTTCCGTCACTCTCTGACAGAGGGAGTAAAACAAAGGGAAGGGCAGAGGTTCCGTCACTCTCTGACAGAAGGAGTAAAACAAAGGGAAGGGCAGAGGTTTCGTCACTCTCTGACAGAAGGAGTAAAACAAAGGGAAGGGCAGAGGTTCCTTCACTCTCTGACAGAAGAAGTAAAACAAAGGGAAGGGCAGAGGTTCCGTCACTCTCTGACAGAAGAAGTAAAACAAAGGGAAGGGCAGAAGTTCCATCACTCTCTGACAGAAGAAGTAAAACAAAGGGAAGGGCAGAGGTTTCGTCACTCTCTGACAGAAGAAGTAAAACAAAGGGAAGGGCAGAGATTCCGTCACTCTCTGACAGAAGAAGTAAAACAAAGGGAAGGGCTGAGGTTCCGTCACTCTCTGACAGAAGAAGTAAAACAAAGGGAAGGGCTGAGGTTCCGTCACTCTCTGACAGAAGAAGTAAAACAAAGGGAAGGGCTGAGGTTCCGTCACTCTCTGACAGAAGAAGTAAAACAAAGGGAAGGGCAGAGGTTCCGTCACTCTCTGACAGAAGAAGTAAAACAAAGGGAAGGGCAGAGGTTCCGTCACTCTCTGACAGAAGGAGTAAAACAAAGGGAAGGGCTGAGGTTCCGTCACTCTCTGACAGAAGGAGTGAAAGTCACACTCACTCACATTGAAGTCTGATAGGAGGAATGTGTCTTGGGTTCCGTGGAGCGCCGTAGCCTTGCAGAGTCGGGGACCCGGGTGTGACCCCGCAGTCAGATCTGCATGGAGTGAGTCTGTGCTCTATAGACTCCAATCATAGGGCACACCATCCCCCCAGGGAGGGGGGGGGAGGGGAGTCTGGGAAGAAGACGACGCCTGAACTTTCCGCTATGAAATATCGCTTTCCTCGCCACATTTATTTTCCCTGAGATACGGATCTGAGAGTATGAGAGGAACATTTCTATAAACTGAGCCGCCCTTCATTCCTCGCACAATTCCACCTTTTATTCCGAACGTCTTAAATCAACACGACCGCGGGAAAACGGCGGCAGCGGGCGCAGCGCCAAACACAAGTCCTAAATCAATGTGAGCTCCGCCCACTCTGCTAATGTTACAATTTACTAAATGTATTTATGGGACGCTGTGCGAATGGCGGGAAACCCTGCGCCGCTGCATGGCGGTCTCTGCACAGGAGGGCAGCCAATCGTGTGCTACAAAAGTCCTCACAGGTGATTGGGTATTCAAACAGAACACGGCTCCACCCCTTTCACTGTCAGTCACCAAACGCTAACGCTTGGAATCTCTTACCGCGGCAGCAGAACCGCTTCGATACCCCGTGCCGCACGTATGCGTCTCCGGGGTGGGCGATGGTTCCGTGCTGGGAGCGGGGAGAGAGAGGGAGAGGGGAGAGGGGAGAGAGAGAGGGGGAGAGAGGAGAGAGGGGGGAATGAGAGAGGGGGGAGAGAGAGAGGGGGGGACAGAGAGGGGGGAGAGAGAGAGAGGGACAGAGAGAGGGGGGACAGAGGGAGGGAGAGAAAGAGGGGGGGAGAGGAGGAAGAGAGAGAGAGGGGAGAGAGAGAGGGGGGAGAGAGGGGGAGAGAGGAGAGAGGGGGAGAGAGAGAGAGGGAAGAGAGAGAGAGGGAAGAGAGAGAGGGGGGAATGAGAGAGGGGGGAGAGAGAGAGGGGGACAGAGAGAGGGGGGGACAGAGAGGGGGGGAGAGAAAGAGGGGGGGAGAGAAAGAGGGGGGAGAGAAAGAGGGGGGAGAGGGGGAGAGTGAGAGAGAGGGGAGAGTGAGAGAGAGGGGAGAGAGAGAGAGGGGGGAAGAGAGAATTAGAGAGGGAAGAGAGAGAGGGGGAAATGAGATAGGGGGAGAGAGAGGGGAAAGAGAGAGGGGGAGAGAGAGAGGGGGACAGAGAGAGGGGGGACAGAGAGGGGGGGAGAGAAAGATGGGGGGAGAGGGGGAAGAGAGAGAGAGGGGGAGAGTTAGAGAGAGGGGAGAGAGAGGGGGAGAGAGGAGAGAGGAGGGGGAGAGAGAGAGAGGGAAGAGAGAGAGGGGGGGGCAGAGAGAGGGGGGGACAGAGAGGGGGGGGGGAGAAAGAGGGGGGAGAGAGGGGAGATGGCGAAGAGAGAGAGAGGGGGAGAGTGAGAGAGAGGGGAGAGAGAGAGAGGGGAGAGAGAGAGGAGAGAGGGGGAGAGAGAGAGAGAGGGGGGAAGAGAGAATTAGAGAGGGGAGAGAGAGAGGGGGGGAGAGAGAGAGAGGGAAGAGAGAGAGGGGGGAATGAGAGAGGGGGAGAGAGAGAGGGGGACAGAGGGGGGGGGGAGAGAAAGAGGGGGGAGAGAGGGGAGAGGGGGAAGAGAGAGAGGGGGGGAGAGTGAGAGAGAGGGGAGAGAGAGAGGGGAGAGAAAGAGAGGGGGGAGAGAGAGGAGAGAGGGGGGAAGAGAGAATTAGAGAGGGGAGAGAGAGGGGGAGAGAGAGAGGGGGGAATGAGAGAGGGGGGAAAGAGAGGGGGGGGGAAAGAGGGGGAAGAGGGGGAGAGACAGAGGGGGGAGAGAGAGAGGTGGGAGAGGGGGAGAGAGAGGGGGAGAGGGGGGAGAGAGAGGGGGGAGAGAGAGAGAGGGGGGGAGAGAGGGGGAGAGAGAGAGGGAGGAGGGAGAGAGAGGGGGGCGAGAGAGGGGGAGAGAGAGAGGGGAGAGAGAGAGGGGGGGAGAGAGAGGGGGAGGGAGAGAGAGGGGGAGGGAGAGAGAGAGGGGGAGAGAGAGAGGGGAGAGGGAGAGAGAGAGGAGAGAGAGGGAGGAGAGAGAGAGGGGGGAGAGAGAGAGGGGGAGGGAGAGAGAGGAGAGAGAGGGAGGAGAGAGAGAGGGGGGAGAGAGGGAGGGGGTAGGGAGAGAGAGAGGGGGAGAGAGAGAGAGGGGGGAAGAGAGAATTAGAGAGGGGAGAGAGAGAGGGGGAGAGAGAGAGAGGGGGACAGAGAGAGGGGGGGACAGAGAGGGGGGGGAGAGAGAGAGGGGGACAGAGAGAGGGGGGGACAGAGAGGGGGGGGAGAGGGGGACAGAGAGAGGGGGGAGAGGGGGGAGAGAGGGGGGAGAGAGAGGGGGGAGAGAGGGGGGGGAGAGGGGGGGGGAGAGAGAGGGGAGAGAGAGGGAGGGGGGAGAGAGGGGGGAGAGAGAGAGGGGGAGAGAGGGGGGGAGAGAGGGGGGAGAGAGGGGGGAGATACAAAGTAACATTTCCTGAGATGGAAGTATAAAGGAGAGATTTAGGTGTCGGGTCATACATATGCCCTGCAAATCTACTGAGGGATCCCACATCGCATTCAAATCGCAGGCAGTTCACACCGGCATATGCGAATCGCTGGGGGTTTCAATAGAAATTATCAGTTCCCATATTGCAGTGTGAATTGTGAGATCGGACAAGAATCGGATCCCATAGGTGTGAATCACTGTGCGATCCGATTTTGCTGCGGACCCAAATAAGGTTCCTGTGTGAGTTGTGTCTGAATGCGATACGAATTCAGCCATGGAATCTCTACAATCTGTATGGCTGAATTCGCATCGCACTAATGTGAATCTTTAATAGACAATAAAGTGCATTTTGTCGCACGTTTTTGAGCATTTTTCTGCTCTAATGCTAAAATGAATTAAAAATAAATAATAAAAATGAATACAATATATATACTGAACACGATTATAAACACAACACTTTTGTTTTTCCCCCATTTTTCATGAGCTGAACTCAGAGATCTCAGACGTTATCTATGGACACAAAAGGCCGATTTCTCT